>NC_069500.1:328634752-328827252 GCF_027579735.1 Bombina bombina | reverse complement strand
CTGGGCCTCTCTCTGCCGCAATCTCGCTAAAAGTAGCGAGATTGCAATATTTCTGCATGCCCCACGAGTGGAGCAGTTCAGAAATAGACTTACAGAGAACAGATGCAGAGAGGGACACACTGTATCCCTATCTGTATCGGTGGTGCAGATCGTTCGTTGGTGGTGTGGGAGGGTTAGGAGGGAGGCGGCCCATAGCTGGAGGGGGGGCGGGAGCGGGTGGGACTGCTATGCTACAGAAAAAAACATGTTCACCTGGTTTGAGAGGGTTCCCTCCCTCACATGGACCTGTGGGGAAAAAAGAGAAACTGAGTAAACTTACCCAGGCTTTCAAAATAGGGCAGCAAAAACTGTTTAAGAGGGGCAGTGGGGATTGTACCCCACAAGTTCCCAATTGCTTAAAAGCCACCACTGCTCTACTGAAGAGACTGAAGTGGACTATGGCTAGACCCAAGGAAAGATCAGAGCAAACCGACTATGCTTTAAAATAATAAAATCTTGATTGAAGAAAATTCTTATCAGACACCTAAACTTTACAACCTCCTTGCAACAGAGGCAAAGAGAATGACTGGGGGGATTGTGGGTAGGGAAGTGATACTTTTTGTTGTGGTGCTCTTTGCCTCTTCCTGCTGGCCAGGAGTGATATTCCCAACAGTAATTTATGATGATCCGTGGACTCACAGTGTCATAAGAAAGAAAAAAAATGTTAAGAGCGGCAGTAAATGGGAAGGAGGGAGGGGGAAAGAGGGAGAGGGGACTCCTATAGTGGAGGGGGGATTAGAGGGTGGGCAATCAATCTAGTAGGGGGAAGGGTAATGAGGGAAGCATCTACACTACAGAAAAAAGTTTATTATTAATATTATTAAATAAAAAAATTGATAGATAACTGGGTACTGGCAGACAGCTGCCGGTACCTAAGATGGCGGAATTAGTTAGAAGGGGGAGGGATCAGAGAAGAGGGAAGGTAAGGGGGTAATTCTACAATAAGGAAAATAATAATAATAATACAAAGAAGTGTAAAACTGCATACTGGCAGACTGACTGCCAGTACTTAAGATGGGGGTAACCAGTGGTGGGGGGGGGGAGCTATTTGAGAGGGATCAGGGGGGTGGGAAGTGTCAGGTGGGAGGCTAACCTCTACACTACAGCTAAACACTTAAATTATGCTTACCTGATAATTTTCTTTTCTTCAGATGGAAAGAGTCCACAGCTGCATTCATTACTTTTGGGAATTCAGAACCCGGCCACCAGGAGGAGGCAAAGAACTCCCCCACTTCCCTCATCCCCCAGTCATTCTGCCGAGAGAACAAGGAACAGTAGAAGAAATATCAGGGTGAAAAGGTGTCAGAAGAACAAAATAACAGACGCCCCACAAAAATACGGGCGGGGAGCTGTGGACTCTTTACATCTGAAGAAAAGAAAATTATCAGGTAAGCATAATTTAAGTTTTTCTTCATAAATGGAGAGAGTCCACAGCTGCATTAATTACTTTTGGGAAAACAATACCCAAGCTATAGAGGACACTGAATGATAAACGGAGGGTACAAGAGGCGGCCCATTCTGAGGGCACCAGGCCTGAAAAACCCCTACCCAGCAAAATCCTGCTTAGTCCGAAGCCGAGAACAACCTTTAAAAAAAGAATAAAGGCCCAAGGACACTGACCTGGAGATAGTCCATAAGCCTTGCTAGAGACCGCAATAAACTAGACGCAACTGAGCCAACAGCCTCCAGGAGACCCCGTCGCTCAGCAGTCGGTCTCCAAACAACTCACACCTTACTAGAAAAACAAACTACCGTATTCTTCCACAAAGAAGAAAAGACACAGAGAAAACAAGAATAAGGAACTCTAAAAAAGGGCACAACTAGTCCTTAAACAGAGCAAAAATCCGAGAAACCGGGTTAGGCTAACAGAGACCCAACCAGTCTCGTAGAAACAGGGGGAGGCAACGCCCAGACCCCAGAGATACAGAAACCATGGACTAAGGCCGGGAGTCTGAACAGAGAAGAGAATCTTCACCTAACACAGTTCAACCACACTCTAGTTAAGACGAAGGTCCCCAGAGTCGTAAAAAGGTAATAAGGTGAATATCTAAATTTTCAGAACCGAACCTCGTGCAGCAAGCTCAGAAAGGTAAACATCTAACGTACAACCCCTGGAGACAAAACACTGCACGCTGCCGTCATCGAAAATGACGCAGAAACTTCAATACTTGCAGGGCAAGTAAGGAGCAGCTGAAATAGGATCCTTCAGGCTGCTAAGCATCCACCAACCAGTGGATAATGTTGCAGGCTATCCAAGAGCTGCCAGTCCTTCCCACAGATCTTTGAATGTGGAGAAAAAACAGCAGAACCTCAAAGAGGCTCACCGTACCTCGAATGACCCGAGGACGATTAGCAGAGCAACAGATCACAGATCCTGCTCCAAACACAGGACCAGCCCAAGCGACAGGCATGACTGATAGACCTGGGAACAGAAAGACCCCAACCACAGGCCCCCAGGGACAGGAAATAATGGGGGGACTCACCCACCCCAACAGAGCTTGGGTGCCAACCCAATCCGCTCCTCCAATAAGGCACTCCCAAGGAGAACCCCCTAGGACCTGGAACAGAAAAAGTGCAATAGATCCTTAGAAAGACCTGTCACAACTCTCTTAGACCGTCTCTAAATGGAGATTTCAATTTCCAACAGTTAGAACAGAGCATTCCAGAGCAGCAGACTGCTGTCCTTCACAGAAACAAAAGCCACTTGTTCCAACCTCCTACACACAGGGCAGGACAATGACCTTTCAGAGAGAGGAAATCCCAGTTCTTAAGGAAGACAAGCTACCCCCTCAAAGGGGAGGGCACAGATAAGAACAGCGCACATGCCCCAAGACATGATGCCATAGACTGATAAAAACACGGACCGAATGAAAAATCATCCAGACACCACTGTGTAATCCACAGAGAAACCCCCCCATGAAAAAGAGCACACTCTGTCCGAAGGACAAGTCAGACCTTAAAGTTTGAAACCAGGACCCGAAGGTAGATATAAAACCTGGCCTTCCTGCTTGCAAGCTCAATGAGCTAGCCCCTATGTCCAAACATAGTCTCCCTGAAAAAACTGGGGCGTCCCGAACCAGTCCACAGGATCATAAGCCTCTTAAGAAAACTGCCACAGCAGGATTCAAACTCCAAGCCTACGGCTTGCTAGGCTGGAACTAATCCTGCGGTCCCTGGACCCAGATCGCCTTAAAATGAACGACACCCTCAGGGAACACAAGATACTCTGTCTGAAGAAAAACAGACCTCACAGGGGACAATAACTGGGCTTACCGAGAACGGGTACAGGATTCACTCGTAATTCCCAGCCCAAAGGGAAGAGAACCCCTTAGCAGGAGGTCAACACCTCCCAAACACGGTGCTGGGCCACGACAAAGTCACACCATCAATCTAGAGCTCCAGGCCCCAAGGAGAACTCACACGAAGTCCAAGACTAAGGGAATAACGAGAACAGAGTCACCCGAAAGAGAGAGTAGAAAAAGGCTAGTCTCCATAATCCGTTCAGACTAACTTTCCGGAGGACCACACCCAAGGAAGAAGAATGCAGAGCATCCTGAAGCCTGGTAGAAACCTCCCCTAAGCAAACGCTTGGAAAAGGAGTCAACACCGCCTATCGTTCCCGATATGGAGACGACTAACTCTTTGAAGTAGACAAAGCCGCACGGCCCTCACTTCCTAAATAAAATTAAATGATAAATCTGGCAGCAGTGGGATCTGAACCAACGCCTCCGAAGAGACCGAAACCTTATCCAGCGCCTTAGACCGCTCGGCCACGCTACCTATCTCAAAGCCACCAGAAACCTGGAAGAAGTCCAGAAGTCTTGACTCGAAGGAATAGAACCTCTAAAAGGAACATGTCCTAAAAGGAGACTCACAAATAGACCTTAAAAAGGCAAGACCGCCAAGAACCGGCAGCATGAAGGACCTAAATCCTCCATTTTTAACCTCCAACCAACAACGGGAAGGATAACTCTAGTCCCCGCAGAGCATGTCGCAGCAGATCTCAACGGAGACCCGGCAGACTAGATTGACAGGCTAATGAGGACTGAACCATCCCCCATGCCTGAAACTTGTAAAATAAAAACAGGGAAAACAACACAAGTAATATTGTAAGCACTAGGCGCCCTCAACGGACTAGCCAGGAATAAAAGGCACCACGTGTCTGAACTAGGCCTCAAAGACAGAAGGATTTGTATCCAGTAAGGACCAGCCTGAAACCAAGGGCCCCAGCACTGTCAAGGCCACATAGAGTCTCCCCTGAGATGGAGGGATAGACAACAGACAAACATAGGACTAGCACATCCTCCCTCTTAAACAAACTTTTTTAAAAGTAAACATTGCAACCACAAAATCGTGTTTATCAATTTCAGAGAAGAAAGTTCCCGAAGGAAACAGTAAAACATCATGAGCTTTAACCAAAGAAAATCTAACCTTACCGCATTAAATAAAAGATCAGGCAACCGGTAGGTTATCGCCCAGGAAGAACGGACACACCCGCAGGACTAGCCCAACAGGAATCCGAATCTTCCAAGCTCAGAACTGGAAACAAATACTCAAATAACAGACTATAAGAAGATTACCTCATCCCCTTATGTCTAATCATGCAAGCCAGGAAGACTGAGAAATCCCCCCCATTAAGAGTGGGATCCTCCAGCAACGTCAAAACGTGCCTCAGTAGACCACGAAGGCTCGCCAGTCTATAACGAAAGGCGCAACATACCTCTGCCGGGACAAATAAAGACACCGGCCCCAAAGGTTGACCCCCTGAGGCCTCAGGGGCAGTCGCACCCCAGAGAGCTGAACTGGACCAGGCGATCCCACGCCTGACGAGCCCCGTTTAACGGAATATGGACAATACCGTAAGCACACTCCTGTGAGGTGCAAATGCACCAGCGCCAAAGATATGGCCAATCGGAACCTCCGGTGGGAACAGGCCACTCTCCATAGAAGGATAAGCAGCGTTTGGGTTACCTGCATGCATAGTAAGAGTTGGTGGTAGGGAACTTGCCTCGTGGGAAATGGAATCCCCAGAGGTGGATGGCTCAGCGGGCCCCTGATTCCCCGATCTCGAGGAACAGAGCATTCGAAAACGGCATTCGGAACATAACTGATGAGCATGTATCACCCCTGTCAATTCATATTCCTCGTAAGAAGTAGAATCTGAATCAGAGACATCCGTCTCCACAAAATCAGAATCCTCCATAACTGGGATATTGATTAAAAAATGGACCAATAAGAAAAATCTAAATGGCACCTTACACCCCCAATGGCTGGGACACACCACCTCCTGTAAACCAAACACCAGCGGACCAGAATTTCTCAGTCGCCACATGGTCAGGAATGAGGAAATGGAGAGCTAAAAATGTGACCACGCCCGGTCACAAGGTAAACTGTGCAGTCCATGAAAAAAAGTGTGCCAGATCGTAAAGACTGCATCGCTAGACATAGGCCATTATGTTCCAAAATAGCCATGAGCCGAAGTATCACTACACAGTAGAGACAGAATCGCATAATCATGATTAAACCCCCCCTGTTCAATAAGCCCCCTTAGGAGATATCAACCCTTGATTCCACAATACAAAAGGAGTCTCACTGAGACCCTATGTTAAGGTTATCCCCGAAAGGTTGTAGCCCCTCTTGGATAAACAGTTGTAATTACAATACATCCATGATGAAAGTAAAATGAAACAATCTTACCGGAATATACGCCGTGGAACAGGAACACGGCCCTTTAAGTGTGACAGATAGTAGCGTCGCTTCTGCCATGGATTTGAGAGAAGAAAGCAGGCAGCGAAACTCATCAACGCTGATTGCTTGTGGAGCTGTTAATATGAGGAGTTGGGATGGTTTTGCAGAAAGACTCTCCCAGCATCTTCGGACTCTAACTTTCACCCATGCTCTCACTGAGAGATTGACAGGACTACTTAAAACTCCAGTCCCATGCCGAAGAGTACTACCCTCCATAAGAGACTATCGAAAACTTCTGACACTTCTCTGCCAACCTCCTGGGACGAAAGGCAAGTAATGACTGGGGAATGAGGGAAGTGGGGGAGGTATTTAAGCCTTTGGCTGGGGTGTCTTTGCCTCCTCTAGGTGGCCAGGTTCTGAATTCCCAAAAGTAATGAATGCAGCTGTGGACTCTTCATTTATGAAGAAAATTAACCTTACAAGCTACCTTAAAGTGAAGGTAAACTTTGATGAATGAAAGCCCGGTTTTTAAAAATACTATACTTCATCAAAGTTTAGAAAGCAGCCGTTTTGTTTAAAAACATACCTTGTTCTTTTCACAGTCAGAGCAGCTTCCCTCACCCAGAGATCCTCTCTTCACACGTCAACAATGACTAATCCGGCTTCCTCCAATCACGGCATGGTCTCAGGCAATGATTCCCCTGGGGGGGGGGGGGGGGAAAAGCCGTGATTGGAGGAAGCCGGATTAGTCATTGATTGAGGATCTCCAGGTGGGGGAAGCTGCTCTAGCTGTGAAAAGAACAAAGCTAAGTTTTTAATCAAAACAGCTGCTTTCTAAACTGATGAATGAAAGTGCCCCTGTTTTTAATAGTATTTTAAAAAAACGGGATTTCATTCATCAAAGTTTACCTTCACCCCTTAACTGCTGGGAATAATAAAAGTGAGGTGCGCAGCTGCAATTAGCGGCCTTCTAATTACCAAAAAGCAATGGCAAAGCCATATATGACTGCTATTTCTGAACAAAGGGGATCCCAGAGAAACTTTTACATTAATTTGTGCCATGATTGCACAAGCAGTATGTAGATCATTTCAGTGAGAAACCCAAAGTTTGCGAAAAAGTTAACGTTTTTTATTTGATCACATTTGGCGGTGAAATGGTGACATGAAATATACCAAAATGGGCCTAGATGAATATTTTGGGTTGTCTACTAAAAAAATAATATATAGTTTTGATAGGTAAATAAAAAAAGGCTCTATTTCTCTTTAAACGTAGTGATGGCAAAAATGCTCTTGTCTTTTGGGGAAGTCTTAGTCTGAACTGCCCGGGCCTTAAGGGGTTAATAATCAGTTCCTCACTAGCTAATAATCACAGCTTATACTGTTGGTAAACAGAGTACACAGTAACAGCAGCATGAAACACAAAAGCATTACAAACAATAACAAAAGATACAAAACCAAGGCATTTTGATTGTATATTTAAAGTTTAATTAAAATGTTTTTTATGTTGTTTTAGAATAGTTTTTATTATTTTTTGAAACGAGTGTAAACCTGCTCTCCACCAATGGGGAACCAGGTAGCAGCATCAATTATGTATTTAAAGACCGCCTGTGTAGCGGAAAGGTATGCTTTGGTTTGTAAAGGACTTTTTATGATCACACAATTTTACTGCTCTTGATAAAGACGGCTGGGACCGTTGAAACGCGTTGGGCTAAAATAAAGATACATTTTTATGATAGTATCTGTGAAATCGTCTTTTTTGAGCACTGGGAAAGAGCCGGTAATCTGCAATATATACTGTGAGTATATTACACCTTTATTTGGTGCAACCAATTGATATCTCAGCACGAATCCCTTTGTACCAAGAAATAGGAGAGGACAAGATTTAATCGATTTACACAGACTTCTGGAGAGACTGTGGGATGGCTGCGGTTTGAAATTCTTAAAGGGAAAGTATCAAATCCATATTGTACACTTTGTTGTAAAACAATAACAAAACCATCAGTTTTTCACATAAGACAGCTAATATATTTTAAATATAGCCTATTTTAGATACAAAAAAAGACCCAAAATGTATTCTTACCTGATAAAGTCCTTACTCTTGGGAAGTACTTCACCTAGCCACCAGGAGGCAAAGACACCCTACACCACAGCTTTCAAATATCCCTCCGACTTCCCTTACCCTCTCAGTATTACGTATAGCCAAGGATAGGAGGCGGAAAGTAAGAAAGATAGTATGGTAAAACTACAGAGAACATTGAAAATGGGCAGGTTCGCAGACTCTCACCACCAAGAAAGAACTTAATTTATCAGGTAGGAATACATTTTGTTTTCTTAAGGTGGTAAGAGCCCACAAATTAATCTTCGAAAGCTATACTAAAGCTGAAGTCCACGAAAAAATGGGTGGGACAAAAGAAAAAAAACAACTAAAAAGCTAGCTATTTACCAGAAACCACCGCCTGAAGAAATTTTCTGCCAAATGTTGCCTCAGACAAGGCAAACACATCAAAATTAAATCATGTTGCTGAAAGTGTGTAAGAGGACCAAGTTGCAGCCTTGCAAGTTTGTTCTACTGAAGCCTCATTCTTAAAAAACCAAGGAAGTAGAAACAGAACGAGCCGTAATTCTTAAAAGTGGCAATTGTCCTGCCTCCAAGTAAGCTCTGAATCAAACTCTTCAACCAAGAAGCTAAAGAAACAGCGGAAAATCCTTAGTTGCTTGTAAATAAAACTTTAACGCCCTGACCACAACTAAATTATGCAATCTCTCATTTGAGGATTATGTATTTGGACATAAGGATTAATATTTTCTGGAGAAACCAACAGAATAGCATGGATAGATACAGCAGATGCAAAATAAATCTTGCAGAATGGCATCTGATAATGTCATCAGACCCACTACCACCATGCAATGAGAAATTGTAGGATGAGGAATACACTGTAGATTCCTACAAGCTAATTGCAGCTTGAGTTTCTGTTGGTTCATTAGAAACACTCATGTAGACTGAATCTATAATTACCCCAAGAAGGGATACTCTTGTCAGCTGAGTAAGCAAACGCTTGTCTATATTTAACTTCTAGCCATGACTGTGAAGAAACCAAAGAAGTTTCTCTGTATGAGCAGTTGCTAAAGATGGCGCTTAAACCAATATATCGTCCAGGTAGGGAGTCACTGTTATTCCCTGCACTCTGACAACAGAAAGAAGTGCCCCCAAGACCTTTGCAAAAATCCTGGGAGTGACCAAAGGGGAGAGTGAAAAACTGGTAGTGTCTGTCCAGGAAGGCAAAATCGATGAAATGTACGATGATCGTTGTGAATGCGCAGATAAGTGTCATTCAGGTCTACAGTTGTCATGAATTGACCTGGATGGACTAATGGAAGGATAGATCAAATAGTTTCTATCTTGAAGGATGGGAACCCTTAAAAACTTGTTTAAGGTTTTAGTATCCAGAATGGGTCTGAATGTACCCTCCTTCTTTTGAACAATGAACAGATTGGAATAGAAACATTTCCCTTGATCTGCCTTCGGAACTGCACACACTGAAAGAAAGCCACTCTTTTTGAGACATGAGACAGTATAAACCATCCTCAGGGGGGCCCGAGACTGAAAACCTATTCTGTATCCCTAGGAACTGATTTCCAAAACCCAAGGATACCGATACTACTAAACAGACTTAGACCAGGCCTTTGTAAAAAATGCTCAACCTGCCCCTTACCAGTGCAGAGTCTTGTTTGGACTTGTACCATACTGGATTGGGTCGCCACGGGGACTTGGTAGAGTATGATTTCACAGAGGAAGAAGAATTTTGGTTCCTTGATTGGCGCAGAACGAAAGCGAGATCCAAATTTACACTTAGGCCTAGATTTTTTTTTTTATAATGAGGCAAAAAAGCTCTTTCCGCCCGTAACCAGGGCTAAATAGGAGTCTTACCCTTAAAAGCTTAAGTCAGAAGTTTGGACTTTGACACAGTGTCAGCAGACCAAAACTGTATTTTTTTTGGCATTGATATGTATGATCTGAATAACGTCATCACAGATAAATGAATTTGCCAAATGAAAACAGTTAATGCATTCCGGAATATCCTCTAAAGACTACTAATCTGAAACAAGATCAGATAGTGAATAAGACCAAAAAGATGCTGCTGCTGCCACCCAAGTGATGGCCACCGCTGGTTGTAACAACATTTTCCCTTGCAAGAAGGCCTTTCGCAGAAAACCTTCTAGTTTTCGGTCCATAGGCTCCTTGAAGGAAGTGCTGTCCTTGAGAGGAATGATAATTCTTCTGGCTAATGTAGATATAGCTCAGTCCACCTTTGGAATAGATTCCCAAATTTTTTAAATGTAAGAGAAGTAAGAAATGGAACTCCGGGTTTATCCCATTCCTTAGAAATGATCTCTGTAACTAAGGCAGGAACTGGAAAAACCTCTACAGACCTAGACTTGTGTTTGAAAACACTATCCAGTTTCTTTAGTGGCTTATTCTCCACCGGTTTAGGGTCCTGGACTTCCAATGTCTTCAATACTTCCTTAATCAAAGAAGGTAAATGTTATAACAAACTGAAAAGTGGACCTCAGCTACTTTCTCTGTCTGATAGGAGACACCTCATCACTATTACAGGCCCTGAGAAATTAGACTTACGCTTACATTTACTTGGAGGTAGCATACCGTCCATTACATCAGAAAAAGCAGACTTTAAATGTTCTTTTAAACCTGGGGAAAAATCAGTGCCACAATCCTGGGAAACATACACAGTAGGTGGACAAACTGCAGTAGGATTTGGCATCTGCGACTGTTAAACAAGTATTGCAAACTTGTGCTGGTGGGCAAACGGTAGACAACCTGCAAAGCAAACATTCAGGCCCAGCTGAAAAACAAAATAAGTAGATCTGCCCTCAAGTTGGTCAGGCTCAGCAAAGGCAGCACCAGCAGGCTTTATAACAAAGCAATGGCTTTATTGTAATAAAAGCCAAAACAAATTATCACTCAAAATGCTTATATGTAACCTAATCCAAGGGTATATAAGGAAATACAAGTATATAAGTTTATATAAGTGCATATAAGTGTGGGACATAAACAGCATATACCCCTAAAGACAGACGCTGTAACTATTTATAATAAAATAAAAGTTTTCCAAAAATGTGTATAATGTTAGATTACATAAATACAGACAGTAGAAGGTGCGAAAATCCTTTAACTCCTTCCTCTCCAGTATCCTCATTGATCTCTCCAACGGTCCTGTCCATATAGACTAAAGCGGATGACATTGCTCCCTATGGACGCACTTTAAGTAATGCTGAACGTGCAGAGAGAAGCGCTAAAATGCTGGTCCCAATCCGGGACTTCTTAAAGGGGCCACAACCTGAATAAGAAAAAAAATGCCAAAGGACCCCCCCCACTGTGTTCTTCATGTAGTATCGCACACAGTTATAATACACCATACAGAGCCCATATAAAAAATGAAAGTCCCTGTTAATGAAAAAAAAATGTAAGGAACCAAGTGTATAATCATTGGCCCATGTAAAGTGTACTGGGGCTACAAGTACTAACTGAATGCACTATTATGGCAGTCTGTGGGCTGTGTAAGGCAACACACTTACCAAAATGTTGTCCCCTCCACTGATCTTACCCTGCTATAATTCCAGAGGTTGCAGTAGAGAATATAATGAGGGGGAACATTTTACTGGTCCAACAGGAGGAGGCTAAGAAACTTTCCCAGCAACTCCCTTGCTAGCTTGTGCTCACAAGTCCATAGAGAAGATTTACACTGCACAGCCATTACCCTCCCATTTTCCTCTCTTCCAGAGCTATCCATTGAGGGAATTTTTTTTAGATTAAAATCCCTGAATCTTGAATCATTACAGAGCACCTCTATCTTTGCCTGCCTCTTTGACTAAGAAAATACTGAGAGGGTAAGGGAAGTAGGAGGGATATTTGAAATCTCTGATGTAGGGTGTCTTTGCCTCCTTCTGGTGGACAGGTGAAGTACATCCCAAGAGTTAGGACTCATGGACTCTCACCACCTTAAGAAAATATTTTTCTTTGTTGCATCTAAAACATAATTTATGCTTACCTGATAAATTTATTTCTCTTGTGGTGTATCCAGTCCATAGATCATCCATTACTTGTGGGATATTCTCCTTCCCAACAGGAAGTTGCATGAGGATCACCCACAGCAGAGCTGCTATATAGCTCCTCCCCTAACTGCCATATCCAGTCATTCGACCGAAACTAGCCGAGAAAGGAAACCATAGGGTGCAGTGGTGACTGTAGTTTAAAATTTAGACCTGCCTTAAAAGGACAGGGCGGGCCGTGGACTGGATACACCACAAGAGAAATAAATTTATCAGGTAAGCATAAATTATGTTTTCTCTTGTTAGGTGTATCCAGTCCACGGATCATCCATTACTTGTGGGATACCAATACCAAAGCTAAAGTACACGAATGAAGGGAGGGACAAGGCAGGTACATAAACGGAACTAGGGACCACTGCCTGTAGAACCTCTCCCCCAAAAATAGCCTCCGAAGAAGCAAAAGTATCAAATTTGTAAAATTTTGAAAAGGTATGAAGCGAAGACCAAGTCGCCGCTTTGCAAATCTGTTCAACAGAAGCCTCATTTTTAAAGGCCCAGGTGGAAGCCACAGCTCTAGTAGAATGAGCTGTAATCCTTTCAGGGGGCTGCTGTCCAGCAGTCTCATAGGCTAAGCGTATTACGCTCCGAAGCCAAAAAGAAAGAGAGGTTGCCGAAGCCTTTTGACCTCTCCTCTGTCCAGAGTAAACAACAAACAGGGAAGATGTTTGACGAAAATCTTTAGTCGCTTGTAAGTAAAACTTTAAAGCACGTACTACGTCCAAATTATGTAAAAGACGTTCCTTCTTTGAAGAAGGATTAGGACACAATGATGGAACAACAATCTCTTGATTGATATTCTTGTTGGAAACTACCTTAGGTAAAAACCCAGGTTTTGTACGCAGAACTACTTTATCTGTATGGAAAATCAGATAAGGAGAATCACATTGTAAAGCTGATAACTCAGAGACTCTACGAGCCGAGGAAATAGCCATCAAAAACAGAACTTTCCAAGATAAAAGTTTGATATCAATGGAATGAAGGGGTTCAAACGGAACTCCTTGAAGAACCTTAAGAACCAAGTTTAAGCTCCATGGAGGAGCAACAGGTTTAAACACAGGCTTAATTCTAACCAAAGCCTGGAAAAATGCCTGGACGTCTGGAACCTCTGCCAGACGCTTGTGCAAAAGGATAGACAGAGCAGAAATCTGTCCCTTTAAAGAACTAGCTGATAATCCTTTATCCAAACCCTCTTGGAGAAAGGACAATATCCTAGGAATCCTAACCTTACTCCATGAGTAATTCTTTGATTCACACCAATGAAGATATTTGCGCCATATCTTATGGTAGATTTTCCTGGTTACAGGCTTTCGTGCCTGTATTAAGGTATCAATGACTGACTCCGAGAAGCCACGCCTTGATAAAATCAAGCGTTCAATCGCCAGGCAGTCAGTCTCAGAAAAATTAGATTTGGATGATTGAAAGGACCTTGTAGTAGAAGGTCTTGTCTCAGAGGCAGAGGCCAAGGTGGAAAGGATGACATGTCCACCAGGTCTGCATACCAGGTCCTGCGTGGCCACGCAGGCGCAATCAAGATCACCGATGCTCTCTCCTGTTTGATTTTGGCAATCAGTCGAGGGAGCAGAGGAAACGGTGGAAACACATAAGTCAGGTTGAAGAACCACGGTACTGCTAGAGCATCTATCAGCGTCGCTTCTGGGTCCCTGGACCTGGATCCGTAACAAGGAAGCTTGGCGTTCTGGCGAGACGCCATGAGATCCAATTCTGGTGTGCCCCAATGATGAACTAATTGAGCAAACACCTCCGGATGGAGTTCCCACTCCCCCGGATGAAAAGTCTGACGACTTAGAAAATCGGCCTCCCAGTTCTCTACACCTGGGATATGGATCGCTGATAGATGGCAAGAGTGAGTCTCTGCCCAGCGAATTATCTTGGAGACTTCTAACATCGCTAGGGAGCTCCTGGTCCCCCCTTGATGGATGATGTAAGCCACAGTCGTGATGTTGTCCGACTGAAATCTGATGAACCTCAGGGTTGCTAACTGAGGCCAAGCTAGAAGAGTATTGAATATTGCTCTTAACTCCAGAATATTTATTGGGAGGAGTTTCTCCTCCTGAGTCCACGATCCCTGAGCCTTCAGGGAATTCCAGACTGCACCCCAACCTAGAAGGCTGGCATCTGTTGTTACAATTGTCCAATCTGGCCTGCGAAAGGTCATACCTTTGGACAGATGGACCCGAGATAGCCACCAGAGAAGAGAATCTCTGGTCTCTTGATCCAGATTTAGCAGAGGGGACAAATCTGTGTAATCCCCATTCCACTGACTGAGCATGCATAATTGCAGCGGTCTGAGATGTAGGCGCGCAAATGGCACTATGTCCATCGCCGCTACCATTAAGCCGATCACTTCCATGCACTGAGCCACCGAAGGGCGCGGAATGTAGTGAAGAACACGGCAGGAATTTAGAAGCTTTGATAACCTGGACTCCGTCAGGTAAATTTTCATTTCTACAGAATCTATCAGAGTTCCTAGGAAGGAAACCCTTGTGAGGGGTGATAGAGAACTCTTTCCCTCGTTCACTTTCCACCCATGCGACCTCAAAAATGTCAACACTATGTCCGTATGAGATTTGGCAATTTGGAAGTTTGACGCCTGTATCAGGATGTCGTCTAGATAGGGGGCCACTGCTATGCCCCGTGGTCTTAGGACCGCCAGAAGAGACCCCAGAACCTTTGTAAAAATTCTTGGGGCTGTAGCTAACCCGAAGGGAAGAGCCACAAACTGGTAATGCCTGTCTAGAAAGGCAAACCTTAGGAACCGATGATGATCTTTGTGAATCGGTATGTGAAGGTAAGCATCCTTCAAATCCACTGTGGTCATGTACTGACCCTCCTGGATCATAGGTAGGATTGTCTGAATAGTTTCCATTTTGAACGATGGAACTCTGAGGAATTTGTTTAAGATCTTTAGATCCAAAATTGGTCTGAAGGTTCCCTCTTTTTTGGGAACCACAAACAGATTTGAATAAAATCCCTGTCCTTGTTCCATCTGTGGAACTGGATGGATCACTCCCATTATTAGGAGGTCTTGCACACAGCGTAAGAATGCCTCTTTCTTTATCTGGTTTACAGATAATCTCGAAAGGTGAAATCTCCCTTGTGGGGGGGAAGCTTTGAAGTCCAGAAGATATCCCTGAGATATGATCTCCAACGCCCAGGGATCCTGAACATCTCTTGCCCACGCCTGGGCGAAAAGAGAAAGTCTGCCCCCTACTAGATCCATTGCCGGATAGGGGGCCGTTCCTTTATGCTGTCTTAGAGGCAGCAGCAGGCTTTCTGGCCTGCTTGCCTTTGCTCCAGGCCTGGTTAGATTTCCAGGCCGGCTTGGATTGCGCAAAAGTTCCCTCTTGTTTTGTAGCAGAGGAAGTTGATGCTGCACCTGCCTTGAAGTTTCGAAAGGCACGAAAATTAGACTGTTTGGCCCTTGATTTGGCCCTGTCCTGAGGAAGGGTATGACCCTTACCTCCAGTAATGTCAGCAATAATTTCCTTCAAACCAGGCCCGAATAGGGTCTGCCCCTTGAAGGGAATGTTAAGTAATTTAGACTTTGAAGTCACGTCAGCTGACCAAGATTTAAGCCATAGCGCCCTACGCGCCTGGATAGCGAATCCAGAATTCTTAGCCGTTAGTTTAGTCAAATGAACAATGGCATCAGAAACAAAAGAATTAGCTAGCTTAAGTGTTCTAAGCTTGTCAAGTATTTCAGTCAATGGAGTAGCTGTCTGAAAGGCCTCTTCCAGAGACTCAAACCAGAACGCCGCAGCAGCAGTGACAGGAGCAATGCATGCAAGGGGCTGCAGGATAAAACCTTGTTGAATAAACATTTTCTTAAGGTAACCTTCTAATTTTTTATCCATTGGATCTGAAAAAGCACAACTGTCCTCGACAGGGATAGTGGTACGCTTTGCTAAAGTAGAAACTGCTCCCTCCCTTAGGGACTGTCTGCCATAAGTCCTGTGTGGTGGCGTCTATTGGAAACATTTTTCTAAAAATAGGAGGGGGGGGGAAAACGGCACACCGGGTCTGTCCCACTCCTTAGTAATAATTTCTGTAAACCTTTTAGGTATTGGAAAAACGTCAGTACACACCGGCACCGCGTAGTATTTATCCAGTCTACACAATTTCTCTGGCACTGCAATTGTGTCACAGTCATTCAGAGCAGCTAAAACCTCTCCAAGCAACACCCGGAGCTTAAATTTAAAAGTAGACATATCTGAATCAGGTTTCCCCGAGTCAGACACGTCACCCACAGACTGAAGCTCTTCCTCAGCTTCTGCATATTGTGACGCAGTATCAGACATGGGCCTTAAAACATCTGCGCGCTCTGTATTACGTCTAACCCCAGAGCTATCGCGCTTTCCTCTGAATTCAGGCAGTCTGGCTAATACCGCTGACAGGGTATTATCCATGATTGCCGCCATGTCCTGCAAAGTAATCGCTATGGGCGTCTTTGATGTAATTGGCGCCATTTTAGCGTGAGTCCCTTGAGCGGGAGTCAAAGGGTCCGACACGTGGGGAGAGTTAGTCGGCTTAACTTAACCCCCTCGTCACAATCCTTTTAAAGATAACAGCTGATCTTTATTGTTTAAAGTGAAATCAATACATTTAGTACACATTCTCCTATGGGGTTCCACCATGGCTTTTAAACATAATGAACAAGGAGTTTCCTCTATGTCAGACATGTTTATACAGACTAGCAATGAGACTAGCAAGCTTGGAAAACACTTTAAATCAAGTTAACAAGCAATATAAAAAAACGTTACTGTGCCTTTAAGAGAAACAAATTTTGCCAAAATTTGAAATAACAGGGAAAAAAGGCAGTTAAACTAACAAAATTTTTACAGTGTATGTAACAAGTTAGCAGAGCATGGCACCCACTTGCAAATGGATGATTAACCCCTTAATACAAAAAACAGATTAACAAAACGAAAAATATGTTTTTTAAACAGTCATAACAACTGCCACAGCTCCTACTTTTGAAGCCTTTTGAGCCCTTCAGAGATGTCCTATAGCATGCAGGGGACTGCTGAGGGAAGCTGAATGTCACAGTTTGTAATTTTAACTGCACCAACTGTAACTTTTATACTATAACAGTGGAAAGCCTAAGGAAACTGTTTCTAGGCAAAAATAAAGCCAGCCATGTGGAAAAAACTAGGCCCCAATAAGTTTTATCACCAAAGCATATATAAAAACGATTAAACATGCCAGCAAACGTTTTATATTGCACATTAATCAGAGTATATACCTCTGATAGCAAGCCTGATACTAGTCGCTATTAAATCACTGTATTTAGGCTTTAACTTACATTAATCCGGTATCAGCAGCATTTTCTAGCAAATTCCATCCCTAGAAAAACTTAACTGCACATACCTTATTGCAGGATACCCTGCACGCCATTCTCCCTCTGAAGTTACCTCACTCCTCAGACATATGTGAGAATAGCAGTAGATCTTAGTTACTTCTGCTAAGATCATAGAAAAACGCAGGCAGATTCTTCTTCTAAATGCTGCCTGAGATAAAATAGTACACTCCGGTACCATTTAAAAACAATAAACTTTTGATTGAAGAAAAAACTAACTATATTTTACCACTTTCCTCTTACTACCTCCAGCTATGTTGAGAGCTTGCAAGAGAATGACTGGATATGGCAGTTAGGGGAGGAGCTATATAGCAGCTCTGCTGTGGGTGATCCTCTTGCAACTTCCTGTTGGGAAGGAGAATATCCCACAAGTAATGGATGATCCGTGGACTGGATACACCTAACAAGAGAAAAGGAGGTATTTTGCAGTTTTTGAAAATGTAATGTTTAAAATATCTTTTTAGTTTGCAAGTAAGAGCCAGACTACCAGCAGAGTTTATCAATAAGTGAGAAATTACTCCCTAGGCCTAAGTTGTAAACAAACATACATTCCCTATTTTATAAAGCTTTGAATAAACATTTTTTATGAAATAATACTTCAAACATGGCTAATTATTGCTATTTTATGCATTTTGTGAGTTTTTATTGTTTATTTAATGCTACCTTTTAAGAAACAAAATGAGAGCAGGGAGTGACTGTACCTTCTGTTCAAGGTGCGCTCTACGGAGGGACACCCTCTGTTCCAACTTCTGCAGTTCCCGCTCATGTTGTGCCTCAGTTTGCATCTTGATCTTGCTCTGGTAAGCATTAAGCAGCTCCATCTCCTGCTGAAGTTGCTGCCTAAGTGCCTGGCATTCTGCTTCTTGAGCCTCATCCAGTCGCAGCTACAGACCCATCAAGAGTACAACAGAGGAATCCAAAAACGACACAGTCCAAGTTCAACCACAGAAGGTTCACATGTACAATAAACACAGATGAAAAACAAACCTTGTTAAATCAGAATATGTGGGGTAAGCATGTATTGAGTTAAAAATTAGACTTTTTGTAACTACTACATGTCAAAAACCATTTTCATTAGTTCAATGAGGTCCAAGTTGTATATCTTGAAACAGCAACAACAGGCAATGCAGTGCAGCTATGGGGTTAAATAAATCATCAGATCTCTTAACAAAAATGAAATAAAAAAACAAACAAAAATGTTAAAGTTTAGGATCTCACTTTAACACAAGTTTTGAATTTCTGTTACATGAATACTGAAACCAAGAATTTTCCTGCTTTTTGCACACATGAGAAACTGTAGCATTACATTAGTTTTCGCCATTTATAATCTAAAATTAAAATTTGGACCAGGAACTTCTAGAAGCATATTTAAACTTCTACAAGAATTTAATGGTCTTATGTAAATTCCAAACAAAGATTTAAAGAATAATTCTTCTCAGCTGCACTTTGAGGATGCAGTAAAGTCAAAGTCTACATTATATACTTAAAGTACTTTTGTTAAAGCTGCCATTTTCACAAAGTTAAATATAGTCCACAATCAGAAGATTGCTCACTGAGGATAAATTCAATAACATTTAGTAATCTGTGCAAACAGTTTAAATAAACTTGCATATTTGTATTTACTGTAAAATCCATTTCTACACATTGATGAGTGACTGCACATAAAGCTGGGTTGCTTAATACATTTATAAGTTTCTCTCCCACCAGGAAAAAAAGACAATAAGGGCCCTCTAAGACTTCATACTCTTTTGCAAAAGTCATTTTGTTGAAATAGTGATGAAAACATAATTTATGTAAGAACTTACCTGATAAATTCATTTCTTTCATATTAGCAAGAGTCCATGAGCTAGTGACGTATGGGATATACATTCCTACCAGGAGGGGCAAAGTTTCCCAAACCTTAAATGCCTATAAATACACCCCTCACCACACCCACAATTCAGTTTAACGAATAGCCAAGAAGTTGGGTGATAAAGGAGCGAAAGCATCAAAAAATAAGGAATTGGAATAATTGTGCTTTATACAAAAAATTCATAACCACCACAAGAAAAGGGTGGGCCTCATGGACTCTTGCTAATATGAAAGAAATGAATTTATCAGGTAAGTTCTTACATAAATTATGTTTTCTTTCATGTAATTAGCAAGAGTTCATGAGCTAGTGACGTATGGGATAATGACTACCCAAGATGTGGATCTTCCACGCAAGAGTCACTAGAGAGGGAGGGATAAAATAAAGACAGCCAATTCCGCTGAAAATAATCCACACCCAAAATAAAGATTAAATCTTATAATGAAAAAAACTGAAATTATAAGCAGAAGAATCAAACTGAAAACAGCTGCCTGAAGTACTTTTCTACCAAAAACTGCTTCAGAAGAAGAAAACACATCAAAATGGTAGAATTTAGTAAAAGTATGCAAAGAAGACCAAGTAGCTGCTTTGCAAATCTGAACAACCGAAGCTTCATTCCTAAACGCCCAGGAAGTAGAAACTGACCTAGTAGAATGAGCTGTAATCCTTTGAGGCGGAGTTATACCTGACTCGACATAAGCATGATGAATTGAAGATATCAACCAAGATGCCAAAGAAATGGCAGAGGCCTTCTGACCTTTCCTAGAACCGGAAAAGATAACAAATAGACTAGAAGTCTTCCGGAAATTCTTAGTAGCTTCAACATAATATTTCAAAGCTCTAACTACATCCAAAGAATGCAAAGATCTCTCCTTAGAATTCTTAGGATTAGGACATAATGAAGGAACCACAATTTCTCTACTAATGTTGTTAGAATTCACACCCTTAGGTAAAAATTTAAAAGAAGTTCGCAACACCGCCTTATCTTGATGAAAAATCAGAAAAGGAGACTCACAAGAAAGAGCAGATAATTCAGAAACTCTTCTAGCAGAAGAGATGGCCAAAAGAAACAAAACTTTCCAAGAAAGTAATTTAATGTCCAGTGAATGCATAGGTTCAAATGGAGGAGCTTGAAGAGCCCCCAGAACCAAATTCAAACTCCAAGGAGGAGAAATTGACTGAATAACAGGTTTTATACGAACCAAAGTTTGTACAAAACAATGAATATCAGGAAAATTAGCAATCTTTCTGTGAAAAAGAACAGAAAGAGCAGAGATTTGTCCTTTCAAGGAACTTGCAGACAAACCTTATCCAAACCATCCCGAAGAAACTGTAAAATTCTCGGAATTCTAAAAGAATGCCAGGAAAAAAGATGAGAAAAACACCAAGAAATGAAAGTCTTCCAGACTCGATAATATATCTTCCTAGATACAGATTTACGAGCCTGTAACATAGTATTAATCACAGAGTCAGAGAAACCTCTTTGACTAAGAATCAAGCGTTCAATCTCCATACCTTCAAATTTAAGGATTTGAGAACCTGAAGGAAAAAAGGACCTTGTGACAGAAGGTCTGGTCTTAACGGAAGAGTCCACAGTTGGTAAGAGGCCATCCGGACAAGATCTGCATACCAAAAACCTGTGAGGCCATGCTGGAGCCACCAGCAGAACAAACGAGCATACCTTCAGAATCTTGGAGATTACTCTTGGAATAAGAACTAGAGGCGGAAAGATATAGGCAGGATGATACTTCCAAGGAAGTGATAATGCATCCACTGCCTCCGCCTGAGGGATCCCTGGATCTGGACAGATACCTGGGAAGTTTCTTGTTTAGATGAGAAGCCATCAGATCTATTTCTGGAAGTCCCCACATTTGAACAATCTGAAGAAATACCTCTGGGTGAAGAGACCATTCGCCCGGATGTAACGTTTGGCGACTGAGATAATCCGCTTCCCAATTGTCTATACCTGGGATATGAACCGCAGAAATTAGACAGGAACTGGATTCCGCCCATACCAGTATTCGAGATACTTCTTTCATAGCCAGAGGACTGTGAGTCCCTCCTTGATGATAGATATATGCCACAGTTGTGACATTGTCTGTGTAAAAACAAATGAATGATTCTCTCTTTAGAAGAGGCCATGACTGAAGAGCTCTGAAAATTGCACAGAGTTCCAAAATATTGATTGGTAATCTCACCTCCTGAGATCCCCAAACCCCTTGTGCTGTCAGAAACCCACAAACAGCTCCCCAACCTGTCAGACTTGCATCTGTTGAAATCACAGTCCAGGTTGGAAGAACAAAAGAAGCCCCCTGAACTAAACGATGGTGATCTGTCCACCACGTCAGAGAGTGTCGAACAATCGGTTTTAAAGATATTAATTGAGATATCTTTGTATAATCCCTGCACCACTGGTTCAGCATACAGAGCTGAAGAGGTCGCATGTGAAAACGAGCAAAGGTTTCGATAAGCTGAAAAAAATTTCAGACGCCTCTTGTCCGTCAGAGACAGAATCAAGAACACTGAATCTATCAGGAAACCTAAAAAGGTTACCCTTGTCTGAGGAATCAAACAAACTTTTTGGTAAATTGATCCTCCAACTATGTTCTTGAAGAAACAACAGTTATAAAAGACTGGAAAGGTTCTTTCTAGTGAAAATGAGCAAAGGGAATTGAATCCAATGCTGTGGCCATAAAACCTAAAACTTCTATGCATATAAAGCAACTGAAGGAAATAATAGAGACTAGAGGTACCGATAGACGGAACCCAATAACATTATCCCTTGTCTGATAGAGACAAGGACAGCGACACAAACTATCTGGAAACCTAAAAAAGGTGATCCTTGTGTGAGGAATCAAGAGCTTTTGAAAAGAAGATCCTCTAACTATGTCCTGAAGAGTAAGTGAATCATATGCGATTCCGCATCCTCAGAAAATAATCTGAATGAAAACAGAAAAATTAAAATATGCATTCATTGTATCTAATGAAAACAAATAATGCTATCAATGACCATAAAAAGGCAAAATAGTTTGAATAAAACTCCAAAACCCGGTTCCTCAAAAGGAACTGGAAGAAATACCCCAGAAGATTCCAGGTCTGAGCAGCGTTTGAACCCCATGGGTGGCTAGCCATGCTTCAACAGTACCCAAAATATATAGGACAGAAACACAGTTAAAGAAAGTGTTAGCCTTACTGGAATAAAATCAAAGAAATTTGGACAAAATAAATTTCAAAGAAGCCTTAACCTGCCCCTTACCAGCCAAGCTGGAATACGGCACGTACATCGCAAAATTAGGGAGCTGATTTCGAACTCCAATTATAGACATGTTACTTGGGAAAGAACTCAGGAATTCGTTCCTTAATAAGAACAACCAAACCAGAATAAGCTTAAAGTTTTAGTCTTAGAACTCAACCTTGAAGCCCAGAGTAACAGTTAAGAATTGAATCCAATTATAAAACAAATAATTGATTATCTTAGAACAAAAGAAATATGGATTTTTTTTTTTTTAAAAATCACAAAATTCTTCTAGCTAAAAAAGCTAAAGACATAGATTAACCCTCATTTGCGAAAATATTCAATAAAATGAAGACACAAATTAAATTATTAGCATGATAGTCCAGTTTAAAGGACCAGCCAATACAGTGGACTTGCATAATCAATAAATGCAAAACAACAAGACAAATGCAACAGCACCTAGTCTAGTAAATGTTGTCTCTTTAACAATGCTAAAATAAATCATAATCTGATACTTGATCTTAAAGTAAACAGAGAAAATGAAGCAATTGCAAAATCCAAATAAATCACAGGACCAAAAAAAGTACCTGAAACTAAATAATTTTCCATAAATAAGATACAACTATCTAAAGGAAAATAAATACTATTTTGCTATAGAAACAATAGCATAACTAGTAGAAGTAGAGATAGCCCCAATAAATTGGAGAACCCTCCAAATTGAGTTTAACTGCTGGCAAAGAATATAGTTTAAAACCTTTGAAGAAGGAATAAAAGACAATTCTCAGCCTATTCCATTCCCTAGTATGGGGAATTGGAAAGAAAACCTCTGAAAACACAGAAGAAATAAATAGGCAGAAATAATGTCAGCTAGTCTTAAAGAACTAGTTACCTTAATATCCAAAATAATCAACACCTTTTCAACAAAGAACAAATGTACTTTAATAATAGAAAAATAATAAAAAAGTAGATTTGTTAGTGTCAATATCTGATGAAGAAAATTTCTGAAAGAGAAAAAAACATCATCAGAGAAGGATAAATCAGTATGTTGTTGGTCATTTGAAACTTCAATAATTAAAAAAGAAGTGAAAAAGACCTAAAAATTTTATTAGAAGGCACGAAGTCAGACAAAGCCTTTAACATAGAATCAGAAAAATATTTCTTATAAGTCTTTTAAATATTTCTTGTAAGAAAAGAAAATATATAAAGCATAAATACTAATGGATTCCGCATGCAAAAGTATAACATAACAACTTATTACAAACCATAGCTAAAGATAAACATTTATAACATTTAAAATAAATGAACTTAGCTTTGGTAGAACTGAAACTCAGTTAAGCGTTTTTCCAGAAGTGGCTTCTGATTCAGAGTCCATCTGAGACATCTTGCAATATGTAATAGAAAAAACAACATATAAAGCAAAATTGATCAAATTCCTTAAATGACAGTTTCAGGAATGGGGAAAAAAATGCCAATGGACAAGCTTCTAGCAACCAGAAGCAATAAATAATGAGACTTAAATATTGTGGAGACAACAATGACGCTCAAATTTTTTAGCGCCAAAAAAGCCGCCCACATTATTTGGCGCCTAAATGCTTTTGGCGCCAAAAATGGCGCCACATCCGGTAACGCCGACATTTTTTGGCGCAAAAACGTCAAAAATATGACACAACTTCCGGCGACACGTATGACGCCGGAAATGACAAGAAAAATTTTTGCGCCAAGAAAGTCCGCGCCAAGAATGACGCAATAAAATGAAGCATTTTCAGCCCCCGCGAGCCTAACAGCCCACAGGAAAAAAAGTCAAATTTTAAGGTAAGAAAAAATTGATTTATTCAAATGCATTATCCCAAATATGAAACTGACTGTCTGAAAATAAGGAACGTTTGAACATCCTGAATCAAGGCAAATAAATGTTTAAACACATATATTTAGAACTTTATATAAAAGTGCCCAACCATAGATTAGAGTGTCACAGAAAATAAGACTTACTTACCCCAGGACACTCATCTACATGAAGTAGAAAGCCAAACCAGTACTGAAACGAGAATCAGTAGAGGTAATGGTATATATAAGAGTATATCGTCGATCTGAAAAGGGAGGTAAGAGATGAATCTCTACGACCGATAACAGAGAACCTATGAAATAGACCCCGTAGAAGGAGATCATTGAATTCAAATAGGCAATACTCTCTTCACATCCTTCTGACATTCACTGCACGCTGAGAGGAAAACCGGGCTCCAACCTGCTGCGGAGCGCATATCAACGTAGAATCTAGCACAAACTTACTTCACCACCTCCACAGGAGGCAAAGTTTGTAAAAACTGAATTGTGGGTGTGGTGAGGGGTGTATTTATAGGCATTTAAGGTTTGGGAAACTTTGCCCCTCCTGGTAGGAATGTATATCCCATACGTCACTAGCTCATGGACTCTTGCTAATTACATGAAAGAAAAGTGGTTTTATATATATATATATATATACACACACACACACACACACATATATACACAGGGATGCACAATTCCTATCGCCCGACGCCCAGGACATGTAGTTTTGTGCAAGCAGACCACAGCAGTGCTAGTGTTTTGTATTTTTTTTTTATTATTACAATAGTGGCCAGCGGGGGTGACGCTCTCTTATACAGCACGGCCGTGAATGAGCAGCAGACATACTTGTCTAATGTGTAGCAGCTCCCTGTGTGCAACCAGCCTCTTCCTGTCAGTGAAAAGCACTGCATGATCCCGGCGATCGTGTTTGTGTATGGGTCCACCCCCTCCCGATCCTCCAGAGCTTTGCCTGTTAGCGAGAGCATGCTGACTTCATGACGGACTGGCCAGCACCCCCCTGGGAAGCAGTGCGCTGTGAGACTTCCGACCGATGGCGTCTGACAGTGTCCTTTTGCAGATGGGTGCACAAGATGGTTACCTTGGTGACCGGGGATAATTTTGAGGCCTAATCCTGATAATTTCTTGAGTAACGTTACTCCTGGGGAAACCGTTCTTGGAATGTGATCACATATTTACCAGATCCAGGTCTGGAGAGAGATGAGGCAAGTTGGCACATCTGACTGGTGTCCTCTATTTAAATATAGGACAAAAAATGTAGGAGAAATTCGCTCAATGAATGGTGGACTCTCTCATATCAGGCTTGACTGTGATTGTGTTCTCACACAAGGGGTTTAAAGTGGTTTCAGAAGTCGTGATTGTTTTTAAATGTAGGTTAATTGTAAATTTAAAACAAGCATACTTAAAGCAGACTGATTTGTGGAAAAAGGGTGACAATTTCATATATTTTTTTTAAACTGCTGCTGTAATTTTTGATATCCCTAGCAGTCTTTCCAGGTGATTATATATATATATATATATATATATATATATATATATATATATGTGTGTGTGTGTGAATTCCGATCTATAAAAGTGGTTTTTCTAACTGTAACGCTGCCAGGCAGCCAGAAAGTGACAAGTGCTATATTAAAGCATGCCACAAAGGGCCATGTCTCCCGTCACTTTCTGGCTGACTGGCAGCGTTACAGTCACAAAAACGGTTTTAAAAGATAGGAATTCAGGACAGGTTGACATCCTGGGGCACATAAAATAACTCCTCTGTGTCAGTGTCAGACGCCATTGGTCAGGCTGGGCAGAAGTCTTGCAGGGCGCTGCTCCCCGGGGGGGGGGGGGGGGGGGCGCTGGCCGGCCCGGCATTAAGTCAGCATGTTCCATCTAACAGGCAAAACGCTGGAGGATAGGAATGGGGCGGACACATACACGACCGCCGGGATCTTGCAAGAGTACTTCTCACTAACAGGGAGAGACTGGTTGCGCACAGGGAGCTCTAGAGGCCAGGGTTACAATTCTAGCTCAATATAACAGGAATTGGTAATCTACTGTACACAGTCTAATTTTTAATGGCAAGTAGAGTGCTTTGCTGATGGGATCAATTCCTGTTATATTGTGATGCATGTTAAGAATCCAGAAATATAAGAGCCAGAGCTAAAATTGTAACCCTGCTTTACTTTTCAGCCCAGACCTTGCCTCATGGCACAGGTAAACACCTATTCAGGTGCTGCAAGCCTTGCACAATGGGGTTAAACAGAAAGTAACGTGCTAACCAACTAGAGAATGACAGTTCCATTATAATGTTCCTTTAATGAATAAAGTTTAGCACTGTAACTTACTAAGTAAACTACATACCCTTACACTAATGGTGAGTACAAATATACATTTTAGGGCCACTAAAAATACATTTAAAAAAATGTAATCTCACTGCAGGAGTAACAAAAGAATGAGAGGAGGATTCCAGGAGTAGCTGGAGAATGCTGTCTTAGCTGACTGAATGCCAAAAGCTTCACAACACTGACTGTGCAAGCTCCGCCCCCAAACCCATGCAGTGCTGTCCCAGTATAGCAGAAGCTAAGGATATAGAGCAGATAAAAACAATGGAATCCGGGGGCGGAGCCTGGCCAAGATCCCTAATGACAACACATTAACCGAGCTCTGAAACCCCAGAGCTCTCAGACACAGAGTTATGCAACCTTAAGCTTATTAAATTTTTAAATTTTGAGCCACTAACATGCCAGTGCTGCAACAGATACTAAGGGCTGCTTTAGATCCAACGAGCAAGGCAAGGATCAGTGGGTGAAAGGAGCAACGGCCTGAAGCTTACTACGCAAATTGGGCCTGCTTCGCCTGAGCGGCTCTGTCGGATGCACACATAGAGCGGAGACTGACCTGGCGCACGGACATTCTGTGGAAGAAGGGAGTGGTGAGACGAAGCAGATGCTGTGATCGGGCGGACCGCATACTATTTGCGGATAGAGCACAGGAGGCCAGAGCGCATACCGGAGGTGCCGGTCTAGCCGGAGACGCAGGCCCGGAGTGGAGCTTACAGGAAACCCGGGATAACCGGAGACATACAGAGAGACCGGTAAGACAGCTGGGGCATAAGAACCCATTATACAACTGCCGTACATTAAGCCTCACCCGAAACAAGGGCACACTTGAACACAGGGAAGGGGCAATCGGACTCCCTTTTTCTTTTTCTCTTGCACACTCCTGCTCAGAAACTGGTATAGCAGGAGCGGCATTATTACATAGTTCCTGGCCGGCTTCGGAATTTAGAAGCCCCCTAGAAGACACTTATAGACTTACCGGACATATTATAAAGGCCTAGCTACACATAAGGCCCAAATCAAACATGGCAAATAAAAGAGCTCCTAAGCCTTCTAAAGGGTCACAATCTACTAGCCTGGAAAATTATTTAATCGCTCCTGAGACACCCTCAGGCCTTGCTAAAGAGCAATCAAGGCCTAGCGGACATGATGCTACAATACAGATACAGCACATGGAACAAACACAACATGACTACCTCACCAAAGAGGACATAAAACATTTATCCTCTAAACATGATATCAGAGAAGCAATGCTGGACGTGAAACGTATGTTTGGGGAACTTAAGCAAGATATTGCTACAATAGAACATAGAGTTGTTGGGGTGGAAGAGACACAGGAGTCATTGCGCTCAGATTTACAACACCATTCTAGCTGTCTCCAATCACAAGAGACAACGGAAAGAATAGGAGATCTCGAGAACCGGAGTAGACGCAACAATCTGCGCCTCCGGGGGATCCCTGAGTCAGTCACTCCTCCTGAAATAACACCTTATCTTCAAGACCTGTTTAAATTTATTAAAAATGCACCGGCGGCAGAGGAGGTCCAGATAGAACGTGCTCACAGAGCCCTCAGGCCCAAACCGTCAGCTAGAGCTCCGCCACGAGACATTATTGTCAAATTTATGTCATACAGGGATAAAGAGGAGATCCTTAGATATGCCAGAAACAAGCCACATGTTTTGTATGAAGGCGCAGAGATCAAGGTTTTTACAGACCTATGCCCAACCACTCTTCAGAAGCGGAGAGACCTTAGATATATAACTACAACGCTGCAAGCACAAAATATACAATACAAATGGGGATTTGCTACCTGCATTATAGCATCCAAGGATGGGGTCACAGTCATTTTCAAGACCTTGGCGGACCTACCAGCTTTAAATCAGGCACTGGGCACACAGATACGGCCTCAAAATGTGGGCGCAGGCCCAGTTCCTCTGGTGCCTGCAGGCCAGAGAGCACATGAAGATGAAATCCACCCGGACTGAGGGGAAACTCGGATATACAGGCGCCATCTGCGGCCTTTCTCTTGAACTAGAGCATCATCTTTCCTCCAAGCACCATACAGATAAGTATTGACCCTTATTTACTGGATCTGTGCCTTAGTGCAGTTTGTTTACTTATGCTGGACCCTCTGACTCGTAGCCTCTTGAGGCTTAGGCCTCATTTCTGCCTTGGGCAGTTGCTTTATATGTTATGGAGACCACATAACCTCATGGAACAGTATGAGACTTGATTGCCCGCATATGTACATTTTATTTCCCACAGTAACAGTTGCTTGTTTGTTTCCAGAGTACATGTTTAGTTCTCTCACATGTTTGCTGACACTATATGTTTGCAGGGGCCACTTAACCACTGTTCTAAATGTATGCACCTTTTGTTTTAGGTAAGCTGTCTTTGAAATAATCTATGCTCTGAATTCTAACTGTCTCCCCCCAAAAAGAGAGAAAAAAAAAGGGGGAAAACACCCATGAACAGGTGATGTACAAGTTTTACCTATTTCAACTAATCAACTAAACAAGATTGTTTGTGGGTAACCTTTAATGCAAACTGCCCACTTGTCACACCACAATATTATATGATCACTTATATATTTGTGTAGGACACATAGTTACTGATTTAGGTGCAGGGGAGGTACATATACATAGATAACACAATCCAATGACTGGGTGACAGGTTCGTACACTGGGGAATCTCTATTGTCTGAACTCTGGGTGGCAGCTGAGTTCACAAGATTTCAGGAGATCTTAATGCCGCACTGTGCTTCACATAATGTTAGGCAGGCTCTGCCGCCTGGTTATATGGGAACTCATGTATTACACCTTGCTCAGATTACACCATACTAACCAACATACTGGGTCTCTAAGATAAGAGCAATAAAGGGGTTATAGAGGGATAACTTTGAGAAAAGTTCTTGCTCCCTGGGAGGTGAGTTAACCTCCTAGGAAACATATGACTAAAGAGGCACGGGACAGATATTATTCGCTGCTTGCGAGGATAATGGAAATAGAGTTTGTTTTAAAAATTTAAAAGTTTAAAAGTACAAAAGTTTTCAAATGTTAGTGTTGGGACTTGATCCCTATATTTTCTTCTATAAGTTGCATTAACCTACAAAGAATAATTATTTTCTTGTATAAGTTCACATTTCAATAACTGAGAGTAATGGGGGTACTACCCCTAGAGAACCTTATATACTGTAACTTGGTTTGTTTACTAACCTTTTGCTCTTAGAATTACACCCCAATATTTGGGGACCCTAATTGTTTCCCTTTCCAGGTGGGAGGACTGGAGCCTTGTCAGCTTATTTGTTAGCTCCTTACTTTAGGGTCCGGCTTCCACTGTGTTGAGCCCTGCTGATAACAGGTCAGTTCTCCTTACGTCTTTCTGACCAACCTCTCTTCTTTTTCTTCCCTTTATAATCACTTCTTCCTCTTTCTTTAAGCCTCACCCTCTTTCCCCTTCACGCCTCCCCTCTTTTTTTTTTTTTTTTTTTCCCCTTAACAGACTACCCCTAACCGTAATGGCTCCCCTACAAAGGAATAAGGGACCTCGCACCATAGAGCTCATCACCATAAATGTAAAGGGTTTTAATAACCCGGGGAAACGATCCATTATCACCAGGGACATTCATAAAATGGGGGGGTGATGTGATTTTCATTCAGGAGACTCATTTCTCCAGGCGTAGCGAGCCCAAATGCTATAACCATCAATATCCAACGGCATATTTTGCCTCGGGCCCTACAAAAAAAAATGGGGTGGGAATTTTGATTCACTCCAGAGTCCCCTTTCAGCTTGATCACATTCATAGAGATCCTGAGGGTCGTTACCTAATACTGACTGGCATACTTTACAATAGTCCCATCACATTGGTTAACTTGTATTCACCCAATACCTCACAGGATACATTCCTCAAAAAGATTGCACATAAGATTCTAGAGACTCAGAGGGGCACCCTTTTGTGGGTGGAGACCTCAATGCTTCACTTAGCCCCGATATGGATACTTCGGACGTCCTCTCCAGTACCCCTCTCAGGGTGACTAAGCACCTCGTTGGAACCCTTAGAGACTTAGTTCTACATGACATTTGGCGTACACTGCATCCTAGCACTAAGAATTATACCTTATATTCCCATCCGGATGGGAAATACACGAGAATAGACTATCTATTCACTGATTCAACAGGGCTCTCTTTGATAGCGGGCAGCAGCATTGGCCCAATTACATGGTCGGACCATGCCCCGGTGAAGTGTTCGATAAACTGGCCTACCGTCCCGACCACCCCCCTTTGTGTGGAGGTTGGAGGATTCTATTCTTGACAACCCCCTTCTTAAACAGGAGTTGCACAAAAGTATTGAGGAGTATTTCCGTTTAAATTCTGATGGCTCTGTGTGCCCCACCATGGTGTGGGAGGCACACAAATGTGTGATCCGAGACGTTCTGATTAAGCATGAATCAATGCTGAATCGCAAAAAAAAAGAACAATATGAGAGTCTTTTATCGAAGGTGACACAATTGGAGCAGGCACATAAAGAGTCACCGGCGGATGACACATACCAAGCAAAGGCCTTAAAGCTTCAGCAGCGGTTTTTTTTAACAAAGCAATAAAGCGGGAAGGCTACTCGTCCGAGCTATTGCCCGACAAAGACTTAAGACATATGTATATGAAATCTTAGATCAAAGAGGGAATAGTCACAGAGATGGACAGTCGATAGCAAACGTATTCAGAGAGTTTTACAACTCACTTTACAACATCCAGCCAGCGATCAAAGATCTGAGCAGGGGGATGTGTCCGCACCAGAGCAAGGGATAATAGAATACCTCTCTTGGGAGTTGACACACCGGTGCTAACTCAGGAAGAAGCAGACCGGTTGGAGGCTCCCTTTACAGCAGAGGAGGTAACACTTGCTATTAAGGACCTCCCCACGGGCAAGAGTTCTGGTCCAGACGGCTTCGATAATCGATATTATAGGACTTTCCAAAATGAGTTGGTACCTCATTTACTACATATGTTTAACTCATTGTCAGAGAACCCAGTATTGCCTCATTCAATGTTGGAGGCATTTATCCCAGTGATTCCGAAGCCTGGTAAGTCAGCTAACCAGCCTGGTAATTATAGGCCAATTTCGCTTCTTAACTCTGACGTTAAGATACTGGCGAAAGTTATCGCCAACCGTCTTAAAGCTATACTGCCTCGACTGGTCTCTATAGATCAGGCCGGATTCATCCTAGCCAGAGAAGCGCGGGACAATACCTTGAGGGTAATCCAACTGATCTCGTACGCTTGGGCCGACTCCGCGCCGTTGGCATTAGTGTCGACGGACGCGGAGAAAGCTTTTGATCGGGTCAACTGGATGTTCATGAGGCACACACTGGAAAAGCTGGGCTTTGGCCCAATTTTCATTCACAGGGTGTTTGCCTTGTACTCAACACCCACGGCAAGAGTGCGCGTAAATGGAGTCTTTTCTGATTCATTTCGGATCACAAATGGCACGAGACAGGGGTGTCCCCTCTCCCCGCTGTTATTTGCCCTAGTTATTGAAATTCTAGCGTGCAGGATACATGCCAATCCAGACATTCAGGGCATTAGACTTGGGGATGACTAGCATAAACTGGCAATGTACGCGGACGACATCCTGCTTACATTGACCGATACTGCCTCTTCCCTCCGGGCCTCTCTGGTCGAATTTGAAAGTTATGGCAGGGTGTCTGACTTCTTGCTCAACCCAACTAAGTCTGAGATTCTTAATATTACTGAACCGCAGAGTGTCATGGACGTGATACATACACAATGCCCACTCCAGATAGCCACAGGTCAATTGAAATACCTCGGTATCGCACTTGCTCCGACAGTTGGTGAAATTGTAGACATCAACTATAAGAGTATTAGAGATGATGTCATACGAGACCTGAATGTATGGAAAAATAAAACAATATCCTGGATGGGACGTATATACGTCACTAAAATGAATATTCTTCCGAGAGTATTATACATCATGCAGACGATACCCCTCTCCTCGGCCTCGCACCTTGTACATCAGATACAAACAGCAATTGAAACCTATATCTGGAACGGGATTAGGCCACGAGTGAGCAGGAAGATGTACCTTCCTAGAGATAGGGGAGGGCTTGGGGTCCCTCAACTCTCTTCAGCGCCTGGTGGAGTGGTGTCATAACTCCAAGGACAAGGCCTGGATAGGACTTGACGGTAATATCTTGCGCAGGGGTAATGTTGGCTTGCTTGCCTGGGTGACAGCATCTAAGCGCCCCGAACAAATTCAACAATACCCGTTGTTGGTGGATGTATTTCACACTTGGGATGAACTAATCAGGGCGGACAATAGCATTTCGACTAGGAGTGCGCCTGTTGCCCCTGTTCGCGAAAATCCAGACAATGGTATTGCCAATAAGCAATACTCCACTGGGTCATCTTACACCTTGGCTCAGACGGCCATATCCTCCTCGATTACTCAAGGAAAACTTAAGACACAAGAGGACCTTGCCGAATGGGATGAGTGGCTGTTCTCGTCCTGGTTTCGGGTAGCACAGCTACATCATTATTATAATAATGTCAAAGACAAAGTGCTGTTCACCAGGCAGAAGACACCATTTGAGGTGCTATGCACCACAGACAGGATTCCGAGACATTTGATATCATGCCTATACAAGCTGCTGCTGGTCCGAAAGGAGAGCACACTACCCTCCTATGTGGATGCGTGGCATAAAGAGTTGGGCACCGAGATTGATACGAAAACATGGTTAAAAATCTTCGAAAAAGCAAAAAGAACATCAGTCTCGGCATGCCTTCAAGAAATGCACTATAAGTTTCTGAGTAGGTGGTATCTCACCCCTCAGAGGTTAAAAAAAAATCTACCCGCATACTGGGGGGGGGAGTGCTGGAGGGGCTGTGGTGAGGAAGGTACGATACTACACATATGGTGGACATGCCCCCTGATACAACCCTTTTGGGAAGCAGTGCTCAGAGAGTGTAGCAGAGTCTTAACTATCATCATACCCCCCGACCCACACTATTTGCTATTTCATAAACTCCCTAAAATCGCAGAGGAAGCCAAACAAAGATTGTTTTCACTAATGTTGAACGGCGCAAAGGGACTAATCCCAAGACATTGGAAATCTTTACAGGTACCAAGCTTGGGAGACTGGAAGACTGGAGTTGGGGACTTGCTCCGCCTGGAGAGATATCACTACCTCAATATAGGCAAAATCACCACTCATGAATATATGTTATTACTTTGGGAGGGCAAATCTCTATAAAGGGTGCTTGTTGCATTTGGACCCTGCAACTCTGGGTTGTTGAACATTATATCAGATAAGATGCACTTTCATATCACCTACTTTTTTCCCCCCTACCACCCTCCCCCTCCCCTTTTTTTTTTCTCTCTTCCTCCCCTCTCCTTTCCCTTGACTGGGAACTATTACTGGGCAGACCGGCTGTGCCTCAATATAACCTCTGCTTTATGGACCAAGGAGCAGGGGTTTGTAGTATTAAAAGCTAAATCAGTTTGGCATACTGGGTCCACCGAGGAATATGATAAGCGTGAAATAGAAATTGATGTTTAGTTGTTTTGTTATACCAGTTAATCTCTCATTGTCAATGAACAAACAAAGTTTAAGAAGCGGAACTACTAGCAATTGTATAAGATCTAAAGTTCCGACACCGATTGGGTGTCATACTGAAAGCTGTAGAATCTGCAAAATGTATAATATGTACTGTAATGCAAGTTCATTCAATAAAGCTTTTTTTTTAAAAAACAAACAAAAAAACCCCAATGGAATCCTCTCATACAGTCACAATATATACATATTTAGAGTTACATCATCCAAGATTAATGAACAAACAGGTAACAAAATCCCTTTATCCCAATAAACTACATAGTATGAACATAAAATATGATAGCAACTTTCAAGTACGTTAAAGGGCTTAGTAAAACTGAGGCTGTGGGTATTTTACATAAAATGGAAAAACATAATTTATGTAAGAACATACCTGATAAATTCATTTCTTTCATATTAGCAAGAGTCCATGAGCTAGTGACGTATGGGATATACAATCCTACCAGGAGGTGGCAAAGTATCCCAAACCTCAAAATGCCTATAAATACAACCCTCAACACAGCGACAATTCAGTTTGCCAAGTATAGCCAAGAAGTGGGGTGACAAAGAAAGGAGTAAAAAGCATCAAAAAAGGAACTGGAAATATAATTGTGCTTTATACAAAAAAATCATAACCACCATAAAAAAGAGTGGGTCTCATGGACTCTTGCCAATATGAAAGAAATTAATTTATCAAGTTCTTACATAAATTATGTTTTCTTTCATGTAATTGGCAAGATTCCATGAGCTAGTGATGTATGGGATAGTAATACCCAAGATGTGGAACTCCACAGAAGAGTCACTAGAGAGGGAGGGATAAAAATAATAACAGCCATTTTCCGCTGAAAAAATTAATCCACAACCAGAAAACAGAATTTATGCTTACCTGATAAATTACTTTCTCTTGTGAAGTATCGAGTCCACGGATTCATCCTTTACTTGTGGGATATTCTCCTTCCCAACAGGAAGTGGCAAAGAGAGCCCACAGCAGAGCTGTTCATATAGCTCCTCCTCCAGCTCCACCCCCCAGTCATTCGACCGAAGGTTAGGAAGAAAAAGGAGAAACCATAGGGTGCAGTGGTAACTGTAGTTTAAACAAAAAAGCTACCTGACTTAATAGCCAGGGCGGGCCGTGGACTCGATACATTACAAGAGAAAGTAATTTATCAGGTAAGCATAAATTCTGTTTTCTCTTGTAAGATGCATCGAGTCCACGGATTCATCCTTTACTTGTGGGATACCAATACCAAAGCTTTAGGACACGGATGAAGGGAGGGAACAAGACAGGTACCTTAAACGGAAGGCACCACTGCTTGTAAAACCTTTCTACCAAAAATAGCCTCCGAAGAAGCAAAAGTATCGAATTTGTAAAATTTGGAAAAAGTATGCAGCGAAGACCAAGTCGCTGCCTTACAAATCTGTTCAACAGAAGCCTCATTTTTAAAAGCCCATGTGGAAGCCACTGCTCTGGTAGAATGAGCAGTAATTGTTTCGGGAGGCTGCTGGCCAGCAGTCTCATAGGCCAAACGGATGATGCTTTTCAGCCAAAAGGAAAGAGAGGTAGAAGTCGCCTTCTGACCTCTCCTCTTACCAGAAAAGATAACAAACAATGAAGGTGTTTGTCTGAAATCCTTACTTGCTTGTAAATAGAACTTTAATGCACGAACCACATCAAGATTGTGTAACAGACGTTCCTTCTTCGAAGGAGGATTAGGACACAGAGAAGGAACAACAATTTCCTGGTTAATATTCTTATTAGACACAGCCTTAGGAAGAAAACCGGGTTTGGTACGCAAAACTACCTTATCTGCATGGAAAACCAGGTAAGGTGAATCACACTGTAAAGCAGATAACTCTGAAACTCTTCGAACAGAAGAGATAGCTACAAAAAAACAAAACTTCCCAAGATTAAAGCCTAATATCTATGGAATGTAAAGGTTCAAACGGAACCCCTTGCAGAACTGAAAGAACTAAATTCAGACTCCATGGCAGAGCCACAGGTCTATAAACAGGCTTGATTCTGACTAAAGCCTGACTAAACGCTTGAACGTCTGGTACCTCTGCCAGACGTTTGTGTAAAAGAATAGACAAAGCAGATATCTGTCCTTTTAAGGAACTAGCTGATAATCCTTTCTCCAATCCTTCTTGGAGAAAGGACAATATCCTGGGAATCCTAATCTTACTCCATGAGCAACCCTTGGATTCACACCAAAAAAGATATTTTCGCCAAATCTTATGGTAGATTTTCCTGGTGACAGGCTTTCTAGCCTGAATCAGGGTATCAATAACCGAATCAGAGAAACCACGCTTTGATAGAATTAGGCGTTCAATCTCCAAGCAGTCAGACGCAGAGAAATTAGATTTGGATGCTTGAAAGGACCTTGTATTAGAAGGTCCTGCCTCATTGGTAGTGTCCATGGTGGGACAGATGACATGTCCACTAGGTTTGCATACCAGGTCCTGTGTGGCCACGCAGGCGCTATCAGAATCACAGAAGCCCTCTCCTGCTTGATTCTGGCAACCAGACGAGGGAGGAGAGGAAACGGTGGAAAAACATAGGCCAGATTGAAGGACCACGGCGCTGCTAGAGCATCTATCAGCACCGCCTGGGGATCCCGGGACCTGGACCCGTAAAGAGGAAGTTTGGTGTTCTGACGGGACGCCATCAGATCCAATTCTGGAGTGCCCCATAGCTGAGTCAGCTGGGCAAATACCTCCGGGTGGAGTTCCCACTCCCCCGGGTGAAAAGTCTGACGACTTAGAAAATCCGCCTCCCAGTTGTCTACTCCTGGGATGTGAATTGCTGAGAGATGGCAGGAGTGATCCTCCGCCCACCTGATTATTTTGGTTACTTCCGTCATTGCTAGGGAACTCCTTGTTCCCCCTTGATGATTGACGTAAGCTACAGTCGTGATGTTGTCCGACTGAAATCTGATGAATTTGGCCGCGGCTAGCTGAGGCCATGCCTGAAGCGCGTTGAATATCGCCCTCAGTTCCAGAATGTTTATCGGGAGAAGAGCTTCTTCCCGAGACCATAAGCCCTGAGCTTTCAGGGAGTCCCAGACTGCACCCCAGCCCAACAGAATGGCGTCGGTCGTTACGATGATCCATTCTGGTCTGCGGAAACACATTCCCTGAGACAGGTGATCCTGAGACAACCACCAGAGAAGAGAATCTCTGGTCCCCTGGTCCAGCTGTATTTGAGGAGACAAATCTGCATAATCCCCATTCCACTGTTTGAGCATGCATAGAGTTGCAGTGGTCTGAGGTGAATCCGTGCAAAAGGGACAATGTCCATTGCCGCTACCATTAATCCGATTGTCTCCATGCACTGAGCTACAGATGGCCGAGGAATGGAATGAAGGGCTCGGCAAGAGGTTAAGAGTTTTAAATTTCTGACCTCCGTCAGAAATATTTTCATTTCTACCGAGTCTATCAGAGTTCCTAGGAAGGAAACTCTTGTGAGGGGGGAGAGAGAACTCTTTTTGATGTTCACCTTCAACCCGTGAGACCTCAGAAAGGCCAATACAATTTCCGTGTGAGACTTGGCTCTTTGGAAAGTCGATGCCTGAATTAAGATGTCGTCTAGATAAAGCGCCACTGCTATGCCCTGCGGTCTTAGAAACGCCAGGAGGGACCCTAGCATCTTTGTGAAAATTCTGGGAGCAGTGGCCAACCCGAAAGGAAGAGCCACAAACTGGTAATGCTTGTCCAGAAAGGCGAACCTGAGAAACTGGTGATGATCTTTGTGGATAGGAATGTGCCGATACGCATCCTTTAAATCCACGGTGGTCATATATTGACCTTCCTGGATCATTGGTAAGATTGTCCGAATGGTCTCCATCTTGAATGATGGAACTCTGAGGAATTTGTTTAGAATTTTGAGATCCAGGATTGGTCTGAAAGTTCCTTCTTTCTTGGGAACCACAAACAGGTTTGAGTAAAAACCCAGCCCTTGTTCCGCAATTGGAACTGGGTGGATCAATCCCATTGTATGTAGGTCTTCTACACAGCGTAAGAACGCCTCTTTCTTTGTCTGGTCTGTAGACAGACGAGAAATGTGGAACCTTCCCCTTGGAGGGGAGTCCTTGAATTCTAGAAGATATCCCTGGGATACAATCTCTAAGGCCCAGGGATCGAGTACATCTCTTGCCCAGGCCTGAGCGAAGAGAGAGAGTCTGCCCCCTACTAGATCCGGTCCCGGATTGGGGGCTACCCCTTCATGCTGTCTTGGAGGCAGCTGCAGGCTTCTTGGCCTGTTTACCCTTGTTCCAGCCCTGGTAAGGTTTCCAGGCTGACCTGGGTTGGGAAGCGTTACCCTCTTGCTTTGCAGCAGGGGAGGATGAAGCGAGACCGCTCCTGAAATTCCGAAAGGAACGAAAATTATTTTGTTTGTTCTTTATCTTGAAAGACTTGTCCTGAGGGAGAGCATGGCCTTTTCCCCCCAGTGATTTCTGAAATAATCTCTTTCAATTCAGGCCCGAAGAGGGTCTTTCCTTTGAAAGGGATGTTCAAGAGTTTGGATTTTGACGACACATCGGCTGAACAGGACTTTAGCCATAGCGCCCTGCGCGCTAAAATGGTGAAACCTGAATTCTTTGCCGCTAACTTAGCTAGTTGGAAAGCGGCATCTGTGATAAAAGAATTAGCCAGCTTAAGAGCCTTAATTCTGTCCATAATGTCCTCATATGAGGTCTCCTTCTGGAGCGCATCTTCCAGCGCCTCGAACCAGAAAGCAGCTGCAGTAGTTACAGGAACAATGCACGCAATAGGTTGGAGAAGAAAACTTTGTTGAACAAAAATTTTCTTAAGTAAACCCTCTAATTTTTTATCCATAGGGTCTTTGAAAGCACAACTGTCTTCAATTGGTATGGTTGTGCGTTTAGCAAGTGAAGAAATAGCCCCCTCCACCTTAGGGACCGTCTGCCACGACTCATGGGGTCGCATGGGGTCAGATATGGGGAAAATTTTCTTAAAAACAGGAGGGGGAACGAAGGGAATACCTGGTCTATCCCACTCCCTAGTAACGATATCCGCAATCCTCTTAGGGACCGGGAACACATCAGTGTAAACAGGAACTTCCAGGTACTTGTCCATTTTACACAATTTCTCTGGAACCACCATAGGGTCGCAGTCATCCAGAGTAACTAATACCTCCCTGAGCAAACAGCGGAGGTGTTCTAGTTTAAATTTAAAAGCCAATATATCTGAATCTGTCTGAGGAGAAACCTTTCCTGATGAAATTTCTCCCTCAGACAGCACATCCCTCACCCCCACTTCAGAGCGTTGTGAGGGTATATCGGATACAGCTACTAAAGCGTCAGAATGCTCATTATCTGTTCTTAAAACAGAGCTATCACGCTTTGCAGGTAACACGGGCAGTTTAGACAAGAACTCTGAGAGGGTATTATTCATAACTGCCGCCAAGTCTTGCAAGGTAATAGAGTTAGACGCACTAGAGGTGCTAGGCGTCGTTTGAGCGGGCGTAACTGGTTGTGACACTTGGTGAGAGGTTGACGGGCTAACCTCGTTACCTTCTGTCTGAGAATCATTTTGGGCCACATTTTTAAGTGCAACAATATGTTCTTTAAAGTGTATAGACATATCAGTACAAGTGGGACACATTCTGAGAGGGGGTTCCACCATGGCTTCTAAACACATTGAACAAAGATTTTCCTTGGTGTCAGACATGTTAAACAGACTAGTAGTCAAACAAGCAGGCTTGGAAATCACTTTAATCAAGTAAAAACACACTTTGAAAAAAACGTTACTGTGCCTTTAAGAGATAAAAAAGCACACAATTTTGCAAAACAGTGAAAAAATGCAGCAAACTGTTCGAAATGTTTACAGTATGTACCTAAAGCATTAGTAAGATTGCATCACTAGCAATAAAAACGATTAACCCCTTAATGCCCAAACCGGATCGACCGTAAGCCAAAAAAACAGTTAAAAAACGTTCAGCACCTTGCCACAGCTCTGCTGTGGCCCTACCTGCCCTTAGGAACCAGATTTGTGGGGAAAAAGCTTCTTATAGGCCCTCAAACTGCAGCAGGACCCTCCATGTGAAACAGCCTGAACTTCTAGTTAAATATAACTGCGCACCTGAGGCGCAAAATTAGGCCCCTCCCACCTCACTATGGTGCTTGTGAGGCCTAAAGAAACACTCCAAAGTGTTTTAATATTAGCCATGTGGGTAACAACCCCTGAAAGAAACCCAAAGGAACCTTCAAAGTGTCTCAAAAAAACGAGATTTTCAATAAAAACCGTTTGCCTTGAAAGTAGTGTCAACCAGCATAAACTAGCCCTGTTATGTAAGCTTGAAATTCCATACTTAGTCTCTGAATACAGCTTACCCTTCCCTCATGGGGATATTATCAGTCTTCTCTAGCATTATCACAGTCTTGTCTAGAAAAAAAAAAAAAAGACTGAACATACCTTATTGCAGCCTAACCTGCAAACCGTTCCCCCCAACTGTTTTCTTGCACTCCTCAGTCCTTTGTGGGAACAGCAGTGGATTTTAGTTACAACATGCTAAAATCATCTTCCTCCCTGCAGAAATCTTCGTCTCCTTTCTGCTAGAGAGTAAATAGTACACACCGGTACCATTTAAAATAACAAAATCTTGCTTGTAGAAAATAAAAACGACATTTTTTTTACCACATTCACTTTACCCTTCTGATTGCTTAGAGCCGGCAAAGAGAATGACTGGGGGGTGGAGCTGGAGGGGGAACTATATGGACAGCTCTGCTGTGTGCTCTCTTTGCCACTTCCTGTTGGGAAGGAGAATATCTCACAAGTAAAGGATGAATCTGTGGACTCGATACATCTTACAAGAGAAATATAAGTTTTTTCTCATAGTTGAAAAGAAAAAAAACTTAAACATAAGCAGAGGAATAAAACTGAAACAGCTGCCTGAAGAACTTTTCTACCAAAAACTGCTTCCGAAGAAGCAAATACATCATAACGGTAGAATTTAGTAAATGTATGCAAAGAAGACCAAGTTGCTGCTTTGAAAATCTGATCAACTGAAGCTTCGTTCTTAAAAGCCCACGAAGTGGAGACTGATCTAGTAGAATGAGCTCCAAATAAGCCTGATGAATCAAAAGCTTTAACCAAGATGCCAAGGAAATGGCAGAAGCTTTCTGACCTTTCCTAGAACCAGAAAAGACAACAATTAGACTAGAAGCCTTCCTGAAATCTTAAGTAGCTTCAACATAATATTTCAAAGCTCTTACAACATCCAAAGAATGTAAGGATCTCTCCAAAGAATTCATAGGATTAGGACACAAAGAGGGAACAACAATTTCTCTATTAATGATTTAATTAGGTAGAAATTTAAATGAAGTCCGCAAAACTGCCTTATCCTGATGGAAAATCAGAAAAGGAGATTCACAAGAAAGAGCAGATAATTCGGAAACTCTTCTAGCAGAAGAGATGCCCAAAAGGAACAACATTTTCCAAGAAAGTAGTTTAATGTCCAAAGAATGCATAGGCTCAAAAGGAGGAGCCTGTAAAGCCTTCAAACCCAAATTAAGACTCCAAAGAGGAGAGACTGATTAAATGACAGGCTTGATACAGACCAAAGCCTGTACAAAACAGTGACTATTAGGAAGCTTAGCAATATTTCTGTGAAATAAAACAGTTAAAGAGAATAGTATAAATGGGATAAAGCTAATTAATGAAAGCCCCTACTAATAAACAACTAATATAAGAATGAAATCCAGATCTGATAACCAGATCTAAATATGATTAAATATATTAAATAAGCTGCGATAGGGGTGTGCTGACTGTCAAGTAATGTAATTGAAAAAATGTAAAGAAAAGCGACAGTATCTCCTGGCCAGGAGAGTTACCGCATTTGGGTTAGCCTTTGAGGAAGCCGGCACAACGGCGAAATGCGCATCAGGCATTAACAGGGGACGATATCCATTTATTTAGCAGTTTGTTAATTTTGTTACTTGTGGGACTTTGTTACAATATCCACACAGACTGGTGCTTACTAGAGCTCCTTAATGCACTTACTTAGTTAATATTGTTGTTGGGGTCAATCCCCTTTTGAGTTAATAATTTGGCATTGAGCTTTTTCGTTAGTTTGAACTGGAACTGTGTGGAGTTTAGTACTCTAGCAATCAATTGTTCATGTGGATATCAGTCTCCTTCCTTACATTTTTATTCTAAGTTTTAAAGACACTACACACACTTTATACAGTTTATTGTATATATTAATTTACTTTAATAAATGTTATGTTTTATATTTAACCTGACCTAGGCGATTCTTCCTATCACCTTCCATATGACCCTTCTATCACCACAAGAGTGCTAGTATACTGTCGCTTTTCTTTACATTTTTTCAATGTGAAATAAACAGAAAGAGCAGAGATTTGTCCCTTCAAGGAACTTGCAGACAAACCTTTATCCAAATCATCCAGAAGAAACTGTAAAATTCTAGGAATTCTAAAAGAATGCCAGGAGTATAAGTCTTCCAAACTCGATAATAAATCTTCCTAGAAACAGATTTACAAGCCTGTAACATAGTATTAACCACTGAGTCAGAGAAACCTCTATGACTAAGCACTAGGCGTTCAATTTCCATACCTTCAAATTTAATAATTTGAGATCCTGATGGAAAAACAGACCTTGAGACAGAAGGTCTGGTCTTAAAGGAAGTGACAAAGGTTGGCAACTGGACATTCGGACAAGATCTGCATACCAAAACCTGTGAGGCCATGCTGGAGCTACCAGAAACACAAATGATTGTTCCATGAAGATCTTGGGAGATCACTCTTGGAAGAAGAACTAGAGGCGGGAAGATATAAGCAGGTTGGTAACACCAAGGAACTGCTAACGCATCCACTGCCTCCGCCTGAGGATCCCTGGACCTGGACAGGTACCTGTGAAGTTTCTTGTTTAGATGGGAAGCCATCAGATCTATTTCTGGAAGACCCCACATCTGAACAATCTGAGAAAACACATCTCTATGGAGCGACCACTCCCCGGATGTAAAGTCTGACGACTGAGATAATCCGCTTCCCAATTGTCTATACCTGGGATATGTTCCGCAGAAATTATACAGGAGCTGGATTCCGCCCAAGAAAGTATCCAAGATACTTCTTTCATAGCTAGGGGACTGTGAGTCCCACCCTGATGATTGACATATGTCACAGTTGTGATATTGTCTGTCTGAAAACAAATGAACGGTTCTCCCTTCAACAGAGGCCAAACCTGAAGAGCCCTGAAAATAGCACAGAGTTCTAAAATATTGATTGGTAACCTCGTCTCTTGAGATTTCCAAAGCCCTTGTGCTGTCAGAGATCCCCAGACAGCTTCCCAACCTGAAAGACTTGCATCTGTTGTGATCATAGTCCAGGTTGAACGAACAAAAGAAGCCCCTTGAACTATACGATGGTGATCTAACCACCAAGTCAGAGAGAGTCGAACATTGGGATTTAAGGATATTAATTGTGATATCTTTGTATAACCCCTGCACCATTGATTCAGCATACAAAGCTGCAGAGGTCTCATATGAAAATGAGCAAAAGGGATTGCGTCCGATGCTGCAGTCATGAGACCTAAAACTTCCATGCACATAGCTACTGAAGGGAATGATTGAGACTGAAGGCTCCGACAAGCTGAAACCAATTTTAATCGTCTCTTGTCTATTAAAGACAGAGTCATGGACACTGAATCTATCTGGAAACCTAAAAAGGTGACCCTTGTCGGAGGAATCAAGGAACATTTTGGTAAATTGATCCTCCAACCATGTCTTGAAGAAACAACACTAGTTGATTCGTGTGAGATTTGTCAGAATGTAAAGACTGAGCTAGTACCAAGATATCGTCCAAATAAGCAAACACTGCAATACCCCGTTCTCTGATTACAGAGAGTAGGACACCGCAAACCTTTGAAAAGATTATTGGAGCTGTTGCTAGGCCAAATGGATGAGCGACAAATTGGTAATGCTTGTCTAGAAAAGAGAATCTCAGAAACCGATAGTGGTCTGGATGAATCAGAATATGAAGATATGCATCCTATAAGTCTATCGTGGACATATATGACCTTGCTGAACAAAAGGCAGAATAGTCCTTATAGGCACAATTTTAAAAGTTTTTACCAGATGGATTAGCCTGATTTGAAACAACCCTACCAATAACACGAGTAGGTAATGGTAACAATAGGTAACTGTAATTTTTGTCCCCAAATCCCTTACTGGGTATAACTATCCAGTACCTTCAATTTTCAAACCTACTATCTTTACGGTATTTAACAGATATAGGTTTTTGATATAACCAGATAAATATTGCTGAATCCTTGACATTATTTAACTATTGGTATTAATAGGTAATGGTATTTGACTATTGGTATTAATAGGTTATAGTATTTAACTATTTGACTATTGGTATTAATAGGTAAAGGTAATAAAAGGTAATAGATATTTTATCCAAAATTCCTCATTTGGTACAATCACCGAGTACCTTCATTTTTTCCATCTTGACGGTATTAAAAGGTATAGTATCCAGTACCTTCATTTTAGAACCTACTATCTTCACGGTATTTAATAGGTATAGGTGTTGGATAAAATCGGACAGATATGCCTATTCTTTGATATTATTTGACTATTGTTATCAATAGGTAACGGTAGTAACAGGCAACAGGAATTTTGTTTCAAAATTTCTTATTAGGGACAATCACCAAGCACCTTTATTTTTTAAGTTTACTATCCTGACGGTATTCACAAGGTATAGGCCTCTAGTACAGCCAGACAAGACACGTCTATTGTTATACAATCTAACTATTGGTATTAATAGGTAATGACAATAATAGGTTACAGGTATTGTCTGCCGAAAATCCTTTATTAGGTACACCAAGTACCTTTAACACGATTTTAAAAATAATACACTATTTTATTTTCTTGTTCACTATTCTCATGGTAATCCAGAGGTAGAGGTCTCTAGCATAACCAGATAGATATGTCTGATTTGTAACAATCTGACATAATTTTAGTATCGGTATTAACAGGTAATGATAATAAATGGTAATAGACAATTCATTGGAAATCCTTCTTCGGATGTAACAACAAAGTATTACATACCAGATCTTACTAAGTTTATGGAATACAATAGGTATAGATCTCTCACATCACCAGATATCCCAATATTAGCACCACCTCAGAATTACTAGACTATTGGTAATAGTGAGCATTCATTGCTTGTCAGAAGGTTCTCTATCAGTAGGTTCTCTATCCAGACAATACCTAAGGTGCTTTCAATTGCCATATACATTTTTCACAACGAAATTTACAGATATAGATCTCTGATATCATCAGACCACAATCTGAGGAACCCAATAGCAATTATCAAGTGGCATACCTATTCTGGCATTACCAGAAGAGCCAAATACAAATATTTGCACCCATAGGGACACATTTTTGCTTTGTCAACCTAACCAATTAATTATTATCATCCCTTTACCACCCATATCTTAATCGCAGAGAAGAAGTCTCAGCCACCCTACTAAATTTTATAGGGGATTTTGGAACTTTTGATTTCTTATTCTGTTGATTGTCACTATTCCAATTCCAATCAAGCATTTGCATATTTTAACATGCATTTGTTTTTCCCCCTTTTTTAAGCTCATATAGTAAAAGTTAAGTTTTAATTTCCATTTTCTACCCCTGAACCACAGTATCCAGTACAATTGAACATTACGAGTGCTATATTTGTACTCTTTTTTCAGTTTCTTGCTGATTAGTCTTGAATTCATTGTTCAGTACAAGCACCAACCCCTTTTTCTCATTTATTTTTATTACATTTAAAAAATAACTATATGGGCACTCTTACATAACGATTCAAAAATGTTCATTTCCAGAACTTGTCGAAAGGAACGAAAACGGTTAGAAGCTTTAGATTTACCCTTAGGTCTTTTATCCTGAGGCAAAAAAACTACCTTCCCCCCACTGACAGTTGAAATAATCAAATCCAACAGAGAACCAAATAAATTATTACCTTGGAAAGTAGAGATAGTAATCTAGACTTAGATACCATGTCAGCATTCCAATATTTGAGCCACAAAGCTCTTCTAGCTAAAATAGCTAAAGACATAGATCTAACATCAATTTGATTATATCAAAAAATGGCATCACAGATAAAATGATTAGCATGTTGAAGCAAGCGAACAATGCTAGACAAATAAGGATCCATTTCCTGTTGCGCTAAACTTTCCAACCAAAAAGTTGAGGCAGCTGCAACATCAGCCATAGAATTGGCAGGGCTGAGAAGATAGCCAGAATATAAATAAGCTTTCCTTAAATAAGATTCAAGTTTCCCATCTAAAGGGTCCTTAAAGGAAGTACTATCCTCCATAGGAATAGTAGTACGTTTGGCAAGAGTAGTAATAGCCCCATCAACTTTGGGGATCTTTTCCCAAAACCCCAATCTAACTGCTGGCAAAGGATACAATTTTTTAAACCTTGAAGAAGGGATAAAAGAGGTACCAGGCATATTACATTCCTTAGAAATATCAGAAATAGCATCAGGAACTGGAAAAACCTTTGGAGTAACCACAGGAGGTTTATAAACAGAATTTAAATGTTTACTAGTTTTAGTATCAAGAGGAATAGTTTCCTCAATATTCAAAGTAATCAACACCTCTTTTAACAAGGAACGAAAATACTCCATTTTAAATAAGTAGATTTGTCAGTGTCAATATCTGAGGTAGGATCTTCTGAATCATATAGATCCTCATCAGAGGAGGATAATTCAGTATGTTGTCGGTCATTTGAAATTTCATCAACTATATGAGAAGTTTTAAAAGACCTTTTACGTTTATTAAAAGGCGGAATAGCAGACAAAGCCTTCTGAATCGCATCAGCAATAAAATCTTTTATATTCAAAGGGATATCATGTACATGTTGAAGGAACAACCGGCATTGTACTAGTACTGATGAATACATTCTCTGCATGTAAAAGCTTATCATGACAACTATTACATACCACAGCTACAGATATAAGATACAGAATACAGATACACTTAGCTTTGGTAGAACTGTTATCAGGCAGCAGGGTTCCAACAGTGATTTCTGAGACAGGATCAGATTGAGACATCTTGCAAATGTAAGAGAAAAAACAACATAGAAAGCAAAATTATCAATTTCCTTATATGGCAGTTTTAGGAATGGGAAAAAAATGCAAACAGCATAGCCCTCTGAACATAGAAAAAGGCAAGAGGCATATAGGAAATGGGGTTTAAATAATGAAATTATTTGGCGCCAAGTATGACACACAACGCAAAATTAAATTTTTTGGCGCTAACAACATCCGGAAATGACACACTCGCGTCATTGCAGACACAACCTTGTGTAAGGAAACTCAGCGTCAAATAAGACGCCGGAAATGACGAATTTGCACAAAAAATGACGCAATAAACATTAGCATTTTGCGAACTCGCGAGTCTAATTTTGCCTGCAAAAATTTAATGAACAAGCAGTCAATTTGAAAAAAAAAAAAAAAAAGACTAAACCCCAGGTAAGAAAAATATTTTCCTAAATATGTTTTTTCCCCAAATATGAAACTGATAGTCTGCAAAAGGAAATATACATAAACCTGACTCATGGCAAATATAAGTACAATACATATATTTAGAACTTTATATTAATACATAAAGTGCCAAACCATAGCCGAGAGTGTCTTAAGTAATGAAAACATACTTACTGAAAGACACCCATCCACATATAGCAGATAGCCAAACCAGTACTGAAACAGTTATCAGTAGAGGTAATGGAATATGAGAGTATATTGTCGATCTGAAAAAGGGAGGTAGGAGATGAATCTCTACGACTGATAACAGAGAACCTATGAAAAGATTTCCCACAAGGAAAACCATAGAATTCAATAGGTGATACTCCCTTCAAATCACTCTGACATTCACTGTACTCAGAGGAATCAGGCTTCAAAATGCTGAGAAGCGCATATCACAGAAGAAAATCAAGCAAAAACTTACTTCACCACCTCCATAGGGAGGCAAAGTTTGTAAAACTGAATTGTGGGTGTGGTAAGGGGTGTATTTATAGGCATTTTGAGGTTTGGGAAACATTCCCCCTCCTGGTAGGATTGTATATACCATACGTCACTAGCTCATGAACTCTTGCCAATTACATGAAAGAAATTCAAGAACAAGGGGTCATGATCTCAAGCTGAAGGGTAGTAGATTCAGAAGTAATTTAAGAAAGCACTTCTTTACAGAAAGAGTGATTAATTTATGGAATAAACTTCCTCAAGAGATAGTAATGACAAACACTGTGGGGGACTTTAAAAATGCCTGGGACAAGCATAAGGCTATCCTACGAACTAGATAAGCTTATACTGTTATGTAATATCGTGCAGACTTGCTGGGCCTATGGCTCTTATCTGCCGTCAATATCTATGTTTACCAAATTTTGCATAATGAGAACACAGCATAAAATAAAAAGGGCAAAATACTGCTACAAAAACTCAAAAAGTACCACTTGGATATTCTTAGGGCATTATTCTTTAGGGAATACTGGAGAAGCAATCATTTAAAGAATGATATACTCCCTTGAAGAACATTATACAATAATGCCAGTAATATAGACCTATTTTCTTCAATTCAGAAGTATCAGCTGCGGACCTTAAGATTTACAAACAATATTTTTGTATTAAATATATATTTTCCAGTGTTATGAACACAAAAAGGAAATTTATGCTTACCTGATAAATTGATTTCTTCTACGATACGACGAGTCCACGGATTCATCCATTACTTGTGGGATATTATCCTCCTGCTAACAGGAAGTGGCAAAGAGCACCACAGCAGAGCTGTATATATAGCTCCTCCCTTCTCTCCACCCCCAGTCATTCGACCGAAGGTATAGGAAGAGAAAAGAAAAGCTAAAAGGTGCAGAGGTGACTGAAGTTTTGAAAAACAAAAATATAATCTGTCTAAAATGACAGGGAGGGCCATGGACTCGTCGTATCGTAGAAGAAATCAATTTATCAGGTAAGCATAAATTTCCTTTTCTTCTACTAGATACGACGAGTCCACGGATTCATCCATTACGTGTGGGATACAATACCAGAGCAACAGGACACGGATGAACGGGAGGGACAAGACAGATACCTAAACGGAAGGCACCACTGCTTGAAGAACTTTTCTCCCAAAAATAGCCTCAGAAGAAGCAAAAGTATCCAATTTGGAAAATTTGGAAAAAGTATGAAGGGAGGACCAAGTCGCAGCCTTACAAATCTGTTCAACAGAAGCATCGTTTTGAAAAGCCCATGTGGAAGCCACAGCTCTAGTAGAATGAGGCGTAACCTTTTCAGGGGGATGCTGTCCAGCAGTCTTGTATGCCAGGCGGATGATGCTTTTCAGCCAAAAAGAAAGAAAGGTAGCCGTAGCTTTTTGCCCCCTACGTCTTCCAGAATAAACAATGAATAGAGAAGATGTTTGACGGAAATCCTTGGTCGCTTGTAAGTAAAACTTCAAAGCCCGAACCACGTCCAAGTTATGTAAGGAACGTTCCTTCTTAGAAGGATTAGGACACAAGGAAGGAACAACAATTTCCTGATTAATATTCTTATTAGAAACAACCTTAGGAAGAAATCCAGGTTAAGTACGCAAAACCACCTTATCAGAATGGAATATAAGATAAGGCGAATCACATTGCAACGCAGAAAGCTCAGAAACTCTTCGAGCCGAAGAGATAGCAACTAAAAACAAAACTTTCCAAGATAATAGTTTAATATATATGGAATGCATGGGTTCAAACGGAACCCCTTGAAGAACATTGAGAACTAAATTCAAACTCCATGGCAGAGCAATAGGTTTAAACACAGGCTTGATTCTGATTAAAGCCTGACAAAAAGACTGAACGTCTGGGACATCTGCCAGACGCTTGTGTAGTAAAATTGACAAAGCAGAAATGTGTCCCTTTAAGGAACTAGCTGATAATCCCTTCTCCAATCCTTCTTGGAGAAAAGACAAAATCCTAGGAATCTTAACCCAACTCCACGAGTAGCCCTTGGATTCGCACCAACAAAGATATTTACGCCATATCTTATGGTAAATCTTTCTCGTGACAGGCTTGCGAGCCTGAATCAAAGTATCAATGACCGATTCAGAGAATCCCCACTTAGATAAGACTAAGTGTTCAATCTCCAAACAGGATCTTCTCATTCAAGGTCCGTTCCAACATCCCAATCTAAATTCTCTGCAGTTGACTGTCTCAATGGCAGTTTCCACGGTGGCAGAGATGACATGTCCACTAGATTTGCATACCAAGTCCTGCATGGCCACGCAGGCGCTATCAGGATTACTGAAGCTCTCTCCTGTTTGATTCTTGCAATCAGACGAGGTAGGAGAGGAAAAGGAGGAAACGCATAAGCCAGGTTGAACGACCAAGGTACTGCTAGAGCATCTATCAGTACCCACTCCCCCGGATGAAAAGTCTGACGACTTAAAAAATCCGCCTCCCAGTTCTCTACTCCTGGGATATAGATTGCCAATAGATGGCAAGAATGAGCCTCCGCCCATCGGATTATCTTTGAAACCTCTATCATCGCTAGAGAACTCCTTGTTCCCCCTTGATGATTGATATATGCTATTATAAATTTGGGCAAAGCCAACTGAGGCCACGCCTGAAGCGCGTTGAATATTGCTCTCAGTTCCAGAATATTGATTGGTAGTAGAGACTCCTCCTGAGTCCAAACACCCTGAGCCTTCAGGGAATTCCAGGCTGCACCCCAGCCCAAGAGGCGTCCGTTGTCACTATTACCCATGCTGGCCTGCGGAAGCACATTCCCTGGGACAGATGATCCTGTGACAACCACCAAAGAAGAGAGTCTCTGGTCTCCTGATCCAGATTTATCTGAGGAGATAAATTTGCATAATCCCCATTCCACTGTCTGAGCATGCACAGCTGCAGTGGTCTGAGATGAAAGCGAGCAAACGGAACAATGTCCATTGCTGCTACCATTAATCCAATGACCTCCATACACTGAGCCACTGATGACCGTGGAATGGACTGAAGTGCTCGGCAAGTATTTAGAATCTTTGACTTTGACCTCCGTCAGAAATATTTTCATGTCTACCGAGTCTATCAGAGTTCCCAAGAATGGAACTCTTGTTAGTGGAACTAGTGAACTCTTTTCTATATTTACTTTCCAACCGTGAGTTCTTAGAAATGCCAACACGATGTCCGTGTGAGATTTGGTCAGATGATAAGTTGACGCCTGGATCAAAATATCGTCTAGATAGGGCGCCACTGCTATGCCCCGCGGCCTGAGAACTGCCAGAAGGGACCCTAGAACCTTCGTGAAGATCCTGGGCGCTGTGGCCAACCCGAAGGGAAGAGCCACGAACTGAAAATGTTTGTCCAGGAAGGCAAACCTTAGGAACTGATGATGATCCTTGTGAATAGGAATATGAAGGTATGCATCCTTCAAGTCCACGGTAGTCATATATTGACCCTCCTGGATCATTGGCAAAATTGTTCGTATAGTCTCCATCTTGAATGATGGGACTCTGAGAAATTTGTTTAGGCATTTGAGATCTAAAATTGGTCTGAAAGTTCCCTCTTTTTTGGGAACCACGAACAGATTTGAGTAAAACCCTTGTCCCTGTCCTAGTTTTGGGACTGGGCAAATTAGTCCCATGGTAGAGAGGTCTTTTACACAGCATAAGAACGCCTCTCTTTTTGTCTGGTCTACAGACAAGCGTGAAAGATGAAATCTCCCTCTTGGGAGAAATTCCTTGAATTCCAGCTGATACCCCTGGGTCACAATTTCCAATGCCCAGGGATCTTGAACATCTCTTGCCCAAGCCTGAGCAAAGAGAGAAAGTCTGCCCCCTACTAAATCCGGTCCCGGATCGGGGGCTGCCCCTTCATGCTATCTTGGTAGCAGCAGTGGGCTTCTTAGCTTGTTTACCTTTGTTCCAGGCCTGGTTAGGTCTCCAGACTGACTTGGATTGAGCAAAATTCCCTTCCTGCTTTGTGGCGGAAGAGGAAGTAGAGGGTCCTTTAAAGTTCCGAAAGGAACGAAAATTATTTTGTTTACCCCTCATCTTCACAGCCTTATCCTGAGGCAGGGCATGACCTTTACCTCTAGTAATGTCAGACATGATTTCCTTTAATTCAGGCCCGAAAAGGGTCTTACCCTTAAAAGGAATAGCTAACAGCTTAGACTTTGATGACACATCAGCAGACCAAGAGTTGAGCCATAATGCTCTACGCGCTAAGATGGCAAAGCCTGCATTTTTCACCGCTAATTTAGCCATTTGAAAAGCGCCATCTGTAATAAAAGAATTAGCGAGCTTGAGAGCCTTAATTCTATCCAAAATATCATCTAATGGGGTCTCAACCTTAAGAGACTCCTCTAGAGCCTCAAACCAAAAACCTGCTGCAGTGGTAACTGGAACAATGCAAGCTATAGGTTGTAGAAGAAACCCCTGATGAATAAACAATTTCTTTAGAAGACCCTCTAATTTTTTATCCATAGGATCTTTGAAAGCACAACTGTCCTCAATAGGTATAGTTGTACGCTTAGCTAGGGTAGAGATAGCTCCCTCCACCTTAGGGACCGTTTGCCAAAAGTCCCGATTGGTGTCGGATATGGGAAACATTTTCTTAAAATTAGGAGGGGGAGAGAACCGATTGCCTGGTCTATCCCATTCCTTTGTAACAATGTCCGAAATTCTTTTAGGGACAGGGAAAACATCAGTGTAAGTTGGTACCTCTAGATATTTGTCCATCTTACACAATTTCTCTGGTGGTATCACAATAGGGTCACAATCATCCAGAGTCGCTAAAACCTCCCGGAGTAACAGTCGGAGGTGTTCAAGCCTAAATTTAAAGGACATCATGTCCGAATCTGTCTGAGGCAACACATTTCCTGAATCTGAAAGTTCTCCCTCCGACAGCAATTCCCCGACCCCCAAATCAGAGCACTGTGAGGGTACATCGGAAATGACCAATAAGGCATCAGAGGGCTCAGTATTTACCTTAATACCTGACCTACTGCGTTTACCCTGTAAAACTGGCAGTTTAGATAATACCTCTGTAAAGGTAGTAGACATAACTGCAGCCATATCTTGCAGAGTAAAAGAATTAGACGCACTAGAAGTACTTGGCGTCGCTTCAGTGGGTGTTAAAGGTTGTGACACTTGGGGAGAATTGGATGGTATAACCTGATTCTCTTCAGACTGAGAATCATCCTTAGACATACTTTTATCACCTAAAATATGTTCTTTGCGGTGTAAGGCCCTTTCAGTACAAGAGGGACACAATGTAAGTGGGGGTTCCACAATGGCTTCTAAACACATAGAGCATTGACTTTCCTCAATGTCAGACATGTTGAACAGGCTAGTAATAACCACAAAAGTCGTGAAAAAACTTTATTTATATGAAAAAACACCAATTTGAAAAAACCGTACTGCGCCTTTAAGAAGTAAAAAAGCACACAATTTTTCCAAATCTGCTTCAAAATGCTATTAAGCCTACAATTCTAGCATATATCTTTCTTATATTATTATTATATTGTATCCTGATATTGCACCACAAGTAAGGGACAAATTAACCCTCTATAGGAAAAAACGTTACACCTAAAAACGATATGAAACAACTTAAACACCCCCTGCACCTCTGCTGTGGCGCCTACCTGCCCTCAGGGGTCTGACAAACGTCTCACTATGACTCCGGTAGACAAATCTCTCAGTCAGTGGCGTCACTAGGGGCGTGCGGCCTGCACCCGGGTGACACCCTCCAGGGGGTGACACCACCACATTAACGTCATTGACACATTTTTCAGAGGCTTCAGTCGAGTGAAGTCTCTGAAGGATATGAAGGAGATTGGAGATGAACCCCTATATTCATTGGTATTTATTTTGCATGACTTATCAATAAACTATCACACAAGAGTGAAAAAACCGCCAGCTCATGCTCAGACATCACCCAATTAATAAAGCACGACGCGCAGCTGCTATCAGCGCTAAGCAGGACTACAAGCCCTGCCCCAGCATGCTTGGAGATTTCCCAGCAGGCTGTGCTTACCCCTTCACCAGAAGAATGTGCTGGACTACAAGTCCCCACATGCTTGACAAAGATCTCTCTCCAATTATTGGCAGGCAGTGCGCAGGGGCTTGGGAGTTATGGCTGCTGCTGGCTCCTCCCAGGGCCCTATCTCCTTCAGTTTCACCCGCAGCTCCCTGCAGAACCTCACACTGCGTACTCCATAGTATACAATGAAGCTAAGCTCAGCAGGGCGAAGACCGGGAGTACCTGGTGGAAGTGGAGGGCAAGGAGCTGCTCAAGTGAGACATTAACACTCGGTGTGTGTACAAGAACCAGATGGTCACGTATTATTCATATTTATAACTCACGTATAGCTGTACAGGAACCAGACATATTAATCATATTTATGACTCACGTATAGCTATACATATGTGTTAGCTATATATGTGTGTGCATGTATATGTAACAAAGTACCAATTTATTTCTCCTAAATTAGTCATTATGATTATTGTAATATAGCTTGCATGTTACTCTGGCAAATGTTTTAAACACATAGTTAAAGTAAGCTCTATGGGAAGCAGTGCACTACAAAGCACATCTGGTTAGCCAATGCTGGGGCATATATGTGCAGCTACCAATTAGCAGGTAGTTTCCAGTAGTGCATTGCTGCTTCTAATGCTACTTAGGTTTGCTTTCCAGCAAAGGATACTATAAGTGACTGAAGTAACCGAAACTGTGTTCTGTATGAGCATGTGTGCATGCTTTGTTGTTTATGTATTTTTCTGTGTTTGTGTTTATATATCTTTGTGTGATTACTGTGGGTATCTAGATCTATATAAGCTTCAGTTTGTAAGCACGTACATTGCCCGTTGTGTGGGTTTAGTTTGCTATAAGTGCAAGAGTGATTATAATAATAATTTTTTTTTTTTGTGTATGTGATTGTTAACCCTAAAATGGTCTTGAAAATTTGTGTTTGGTATTTATGTATGAGTATGACTGCATGAATGCACGTGTGTTTATTTGCTGGTCCATGTTTATTTATATTTGGTTAGCTTATATGTGGGTATGGTTATTGCATATGCAGACATTGAGAATTTCAATATATAGTAGATTTTTTATATGCAAAATAAAAGTTTATTATGCCATTTTATCTACAAGCTAGTAAATGTTCACAAAAATTAGCTGCAAATATTTTAAAACTCATTCATCTATTGAGCAGTGTACTCTCTGCCCACATGTGTGTGTGTGTATATATATATATATATATAAATATAAATATATATTTATTGGGGGGGGGGGGGGGGGGTGACACCATGAGTTACCGCACCGGGTGACACCAAGCATAGTGACGCCACTGCTCTCAGTTTGGGCCCAACCGAAGCTGAAGTTTGCTGCCTTCTTGTCAAAATCAACTGCGCATCTGAGGCGCGAAAAATTAAGCCCCGCCCATCATATGCAATGTACTTTCCGCCTAAAAAACTACAAGGAAGCGGTACAGAAACTAGCCATGTGGATTTAGTCCTAATTGTATAATATAGCCATGTGAACCCCCAGCACAATGCCCAAACACCAGTAATTATTAACAGTTTGTGCAAATAAAAACGTTATGCTGCCCAGTGTCTAACCATGCTGCCATCATTTTCTTGCTGCATTTAGCACATAAGTAATACACAGGTCACCAGTAGTACCCCTTCTTATGTCTATAGGTTTACTGCTTACCCCTTCCCTCTTGGGAACTATGTCAGCCTGTTCTGAAATATCACAGTCTCTTCAGAAGTAAATGACTGAACATACCTCAATGCTTGTAGCATGAAAACGTTCCCCACGCTGAAGCTTCTAAAGTACTCCTCAGCCATTCTGTGGGAACTCATATGGATCTTAGTGACATCTGCTAAGATCATCAACCTCCAGGCAGAAATCTTCTTCTATATGCTGCCTGAGGAAAAATAGTACTCACCGGTACCATTTAAAATAAAAAATTCTTGATTGAAGAAACTAAAAAACACAATTTATGCTTACCTGATAAATTGATTTCTCTTGTGGTGTATCCAGTCCACGGATCATCCATTACTTGTGGGATATTCTCATTCCCAACAGGAAGTTGTAAGAGGACACCCACAGCAGAGCTGTTATATAGCTCCTCCCCTAACTGCCATATCCAGTCATTCGACCGAAAACAAGCCGAGAAAGGAGAAACCATAGGGTGCAGTGGTGACTGTAGTTTAAATTTAAAAATTACCTGCCTTAAAATGACAGGGCGGGCCGTGGACTGGATACACCACAAGAGAAATAAATTTATCAGGTAAGCATAAAACATAATTTATGCTTACCTGATAAATTCCTTTCTTCTGTTGTGTGATCAGTCCACGGGTCATCATTACTTCTGGGATATAACTCCTCCCCAACAGGAAATGCAAGAGGATTCACCCAGCAGAGCTGCATATAGCTCCTCCCCTCTACGTCAGTCCCAGTCATTCGACCAAGAATCAACGAGAAAGGAGTAACCAAGGGTGAAGTGGTGACTGGAGTATAATTTAAAAGATATTTACCTGCCTTAAAACAGGGCGGGCCGTGGACTGATCACACAACAGAAGAAAGGAATTTATCAGGTAAGCATAAATTATGTTTTCTTCTGTTATGTGTGATCAGTCCACGGGTCATCATTACTTCTGGGATACCAATACCAAAGCAAAAGTACACGGATGACGGGAGGGATAGGCAGGCTCATTATACAGAAGGAACCACTGCCTGAAGAACCTTTCTCCCAAAAATAGCCTCAGAAGAAGCAAAAGTGTCAAATTTGTAAAATTTGGAAAAAGTATGAAGCGAAGACCAAGTTGCAGCCTTGCAAATCTGTTCAACAGAGGCCTCATTCTTAAAGGCCCAAGTGGAAGCCACAGCTCTAGTGGAGTGAGCTGTAATTCTTTCAGGAGGCTGCTGTCCAGCAGTCTCATAGGCTAAACGTATTATGCTACGAAGCCAAAAAGAGAGAGAGGTAGCAGAAGCTCTTTGACCTCTCCTCTGTCCAGAATAAACGACAAACAGGGAAGAAGTTTGGCGAAAGTCTTTAGTTGCCTGCAAGTAGAACTTGAGGGCACGAACTACATCCAGATTGTGTAGAAGACGTTCCTTCTTTGAAGAAGGATTTGGACACAAGGATGGAACAACAATCTCTTGATTGATATTCCTGTTAGTGACTACCTTAGGTAAGAACCCAGGTTTAGTACGCAGAACTACCTTGTCTGAGTGAAAAATCAGATAAGGAGAATCACAATGTAAGGCTGATAACTCAGAGACTCTTCGAGCCGAGGAAATAGCCATTAAAAACAGAACTTTCCAAGATAACAATTTTATATCAATGGAATGAAGGGGTTCAAACGGAACACCCTGTAAAACGTTAAGAACTAAGTTTAAACTCCATGGCGGAGCAACAGCTTTAAACACAGGCTTGATCCTAGCTAAAGCCTGACAAAAGGCCTGGACGTCTGGATTTTCTGACAGACGCCTGTGTAACAAGATGGACAGAGCTGAAATCTGTCCCTTTAATGAACTAGCTGATAGACCCTTTTCTAAACCTTCTTGTAGAAAGGACAATATTCTAGCGATCCTAACCTTACTCCAGGAGTAACCTTTGGATTCGCACCAGTATAGGTATTTACGCCATATTTTATGGTAAATCCTTCTGGTAACAGGCTTCCTAGCCTGTATCAGGGTATCAATAACCGACTCAGAAAAACCACGTTTTGATAAAATCAAGCGTTCAATTTCCAAGCAGTCAGCTTCAGAGAAGTTAGATTTTGATGTTTGAATGGACCCTGTATCAGAAGGTCCTGTCTTAGAGGTAGAGACCAAGGCGGACAGGATGACATGTCCACTAGATCTGCATACCAAGTCCTGCGTGGCCATGCAGGCGCTATTAGAATCACTGATGCTCTCTCCTGTTTGATTTTGGCAATCAATCGAGGAAGCAGCGGGAAGGGTGGAAACACATAAGCCATCCCGAAGTTCCAAGGTGCTGTCAAAGCATCTATCAGAACCGCTCCCGGATCCCTGGATCTGGACCCGTAGAGAGGAAGTTTGGCGTTCTGGCGAGACGCCATGAGATCTATCTCTGGTTTGCCCCATCGTCGAAGTATTTGGGCAAAGACCTCCGGATGAAGTTCCCACTCCCCCGGATGAAAAGTCTGGCGACTCAAGAAATCCGCCTCCCAGTTCTCCACTCCCGGGATGTGGATTGCTGACAGGTGGTAAGAGTGAGACTCTGCCCAGCGAATTATCTTTGATACTTCCATCATTGCTAGGGAGCTTCTTGTCCCTCCCTGATGGTTGATGTAAGCTACAGTCGTGATGTTGTCCGACTGAAACCTGATGAACCCCCGAGTTGTTAATTGGGGCCAAGCCAGAAGGGCATTGAGAACTGCTCTCAATTCCAGGATGTTTATTGGAAGGAGACTCTCCTCCTGATTCCATAGTCCCTGAGCCTTCAGAGAATTCCAGACAGCGCCCCAACCTAGTAGGCTGGCGTCTGTTGTTACAATTGTCCAGTCTGGCCTGCTGAATGGCATCCCCCTGGACAGGTGTGGCCGATAAAGCCACCATAGAAGAGAATTTCTGGTCTCTTGATTCAGATTCAGAGTAGGGGACAAATCTGAGTAATCCCCATTCCACTGACTTAGCATGCACAATTGCAGCGGTCTGAGGTGTAGGCGTGCAAAAGGTACTATGTCCATTGCCGCTACCATTAAGCCGATCACCTCCATGCATTGAGCTACTGACGGGTGTTGAATGGAATGAAGGACACGGCATGCATTTTGAAGCTTTGTCAACCTGTCTTCTGTCAGGTAAATCTTCATTTCTACAGAATCTATAAGAGTCCCCAAGAATGGAACTCTTGTGAGAGGAAAAAGAGAACTCTTCTTTTCGTTCACTTTCCATCCATGCGACCTTAGAAATGCCAGAACTAACTCTGTATGAGACTTGGCAGTTTGAAAGCTTGAAGCTTGTATTAGAATGTCGTCCAGGTACGGAGCTACCGAAATCCCTCGCGGTCTTAGTACCGCCAGAAGGGCACCCAGAACCTTTGTGAAGATTCTTGGAGCCGTAGCCAATCCGAATGGAAGAGCTACAAACTGGTAGTGCCTGTCTAAGAAGGCAAACCTTAGATACCGGTGATGATCTTTGTGAATCGGTATGTGAAGGTAAGCATCTTTTAAATCCACTGTGGTCATGTACTGACCCTTTTGGATCATGGGTAAGATTGTCCGAATAGTTTCCATTTTGAACGATGGAACTCTTAGGAATTTGTTTAGAATCTTTAAATCTAAGATTGGCCTGAAAGTTCCCTCTTTTTTGGGAACCACAAACAGGTTTGAGTAGAACCCTTGTCCTTGTTCCGACCGCGGAACCGGATGGATCACTCCCATTAATAACAGATCTTGTACACAGCGTAGAAACGCTTCTTTCTTTATCTGGTTTGTTGACAACCTTGACAGATGAAATCTCCCTCTTGGGGGAGATAATTTGAAGTCTAGCAGGTAACCCTGAGATATGATCTCTAGCACCCAGGGATCCTGAACATCTCTTGCCCAGGCCTGGGCGAAGAGAGAAAGTCTGCCCCCCACTAGATCCGGTCCCGGATCGGGGGCTCTCGGTTCATGCTGTCTTTGGGGCAGCAGCAGGTTTCCTGGCCTGCTTGCTCTTGTTCCAGGACTGGTTAGGCTTCCAGCCTTGCCTGTAACGAGCAACAGCTCCCTCCTGTTTTGGTGCAGAGGAGGTTGATGCTGCTCCTGTTTTGAAATTCCGAAAGGGACGAAAATTAGACTGTCTAGCCTTAGCTTTGGCTTTGTCTTGAGGTAGGGCGTGGCCCTTACCTCCTGTAATGTCAGCGATAATTTCTTTCAAACCGGGCCCAAATAAAGACTGCCCCTTGAAAGGTATATTAAGTAATTTGGACTTAGAAGTAACATCAGCTGACCAGGATTTTAGCCACAGCGCCCTACGTGCCTGTATGGCGAATCCTGAGTTCTTAGCCGTAAGTTTGGTTAAATGTACTACGGCCTCCGAAATGAATGAATTAGCTAGTTTAAGGACTCTAAGCCTGTCCGTAATGTCGTCTAGCGTAGATGAACTAAGGTTCTCTTCCAGAGACTCAATCCAAAATGCTGCCGCAGCCGTAATCGGCGCGATACATGCAAGGGGTTGCAATATAAAACCTTGTTGAACAAACATTTTCTTAAGGTAACCCTCTAATTTTTTATCCATTGGATCTGAAAAAGCACAGCTATCCTCCACCGGGATAGTGGTACGCTTAGCTAAAGTAGAAACTGCTCCCTCCACCTTAGGGACCGTTTGCCATAAGTCCCGAGTGGTGGTGTCTATTGGAAACATCTTTCTAAATATTGGAGGGGGTGAGAACGGCACACCGGGTCTATCCCACTCCTTAGTAACAATTTCAGTTAGTCTCTTAGGTATAGGAAAAACGTCAGTACTCGCCGGTACCGCAAAGTATTTATCCAACCTACACAGTTTCTCTGGTATTGCAACGGTGTTACAATCATTGAGAGCTGCTAAGACCTCCCCTAGTAATACACGGAGGTTCTCCAATTTAAACTTAAAATTTGAAATATCTGAATCCAATCTGTTTGGATCAGAACCGTCACCTACAGAATGAAGCTCTCCGTCCTCATGCTCTGCAAGCTGTGACGCAGTATCAGACATGGCCCTAGTATTGTCAGCGCACTCTGTTCTCACCCCAGAGTGATCACGCTTGCCTCTTAGTTCAGGTAATTTAGACAAAACTTCAGTCATAACAGTAGCCATATCTTGTAATGTTATCTGTAATGGTCGCCCAGATGTACTAGGCGCCATAATATCACGCACCTCCCGGGCGGGAGATGCAGGTACTGCCGCGTGAGGCGAGTTAGTCGGCATAACTCTCCCCTCGCTGTTTGGTGAAATTTGTTCAAATTGTACAGATTGACTTTTATTTAAAGTAGCATCAATACAGTTAGTACATAAATTTCTATTGGGCTCCACCTTGGCATTGGAACAAATGACACAGATATCTTCCTCTGAGTCAGACATGTTTAACACACTAGCAATAAACTTGCAACTTGGTTATAATCTTTTTTAGCAAAAACGTACTGTGCCTCAAAGAGGTACTAAACGATTAAATGATTAAATGACAGTTGAAATAATGAACTGAAAAACAGTTATAGCATCAAACTTTAAAACAACACAACTTTTAGCAAAGGTTTGTTCCCATTAGAAAAATAACAATAATTAAATTTGACATAAAAATTACAGAGCAACGTTTTTATTCACAGTCAATATAAAATTCTCACAGCTCTGCTGAGAGAATCTACCTCCCTCTAAAGAAGTTTGAAGACCCCTGAGATCTGTCAGAGATGAACCGGATCATGCAGGAAATATAAGAGTAACTGACTGGAATTTTTTGATGCGTAGCAAAGAGCGCCAAAAACGGCCCCTCCCCCTCACACACAGCAGTGAAGAGAAACGAAACTGTCATAATTAAAACCAACTGCCAAGTGGAAAATAATGGCCAAATATTTATTCACTCAGTACCTCAGAAATGTAAACGATTCTACATTCCAGCAAAAACGTTTAACATGATAAATACTTATTAAAAGGATTAGTGACTTTTAACAGAGTAGTTCCGGTGAAATACCATCCCCAGAATACTGAAGTGTATACATACATGTCATTATAACGGTATGGCAGGATTTTCTCATCAATTCCATTCAGAAAATAAAAACTGCTACATACCTCAATGCAGATTCATCTGCCCGCTGTCCCCTGATCTGAAGCTTTTACCTCCCTCAGATGGCCGAGAACAGCAATATGATCTTAACTACTCCGGTTAAAATCATAGTAAAAAACTCTGGTAGATTCTTCCTCAAACTCTGCCAGAGAAGTAATAACACGCTCCGGTGCTATTGTAAAATAACAAACTTTTGATTGAAGTCATAAAAACTAAGTATAATCACCATAGTCCTCTCACACATCCTATCTAGTCGTTGGGTGCAAGAGAATGACTGGGACTGACGTAGAGGGGAGGAGCTATATGCAGCTCTGCTGGGTGAATCCTCTTGCATTTCCTGTTGGGGAGGAGTTATATCCCAGAAGTAATGATGACCCGTGGACTGATCACACATAACAGAAGAAATTGTGTTTTCTCTTGTAAGGTGTATCCAGTCCACGGATCATCCATTACTTGTGAGATACCAATACCAAAGCTAAAGTACACGGATGAAGGGAGGGACAAGGCAGGTACTTAAACGGAAGGTACCACTGCCTGTAAAACCTTTCTCCCAAAAATAGCCTCCGAAGAAGCAAAAGTAACAAATTTGTAGAATTTTGAAAAGGTATGAAGCGAAGACCAAGTCGCCGCCTTGCAAATCTGTTCAACAGAAGCCTCATTTTTAAAGGCCCAAGTGGAAGCCACAGCTCTAGTAGAATGAGCTGTAATCCTTTCAGGAGGCTGCTGTCTAGCAGTCTCATAGGCTAAGCGGATTATGCTTCTTAGCCAAAAAGAGAGGTTGCCAAAGCCTTTTGACCTCTCCTCTGTCCAGAGTAGATAACAAACAAAGCAGATGTTTGACGGAAATCTTTAGTAGCTTGTAAGTAAAACTTTAAAGCGCGAACCACGTCCAGATTGTGTAATAGACGTTCCTTCTTTGAAGAAGGATTAGGACACAAGGCTGGAACAACAATCTCTTGATTGATATTCTTGTTAGATACCACCTTAGGTAAAAACCCAGGTTTGGTACGTAGGACTACCTTATCCGTATGGAAAATCAGATAAGGAGAATCACATTGTAAGGCAGATAACTCGGAGACTCTGCGAGCCGAGGAAATAGCTACCAAAAAAAGAACTTTCCAAGATAAAAGTTTGATATCTATGGAATGAAGAGGTTCAAACAGAACTCCTTGAAGAACGTTAAGAACCAAATTTAAGCTCCATGGCGGAGCAACAGGTTTAAACACAGGCTTGATTCTAACTAAAGCCTGACAAAATGCCTGAACGTCTGGAACATCTGCCAGACGCTTGTGCAAAAGAATAGACAGAGCAGAAATCTGTCCCTTTAAGGAACTAGCTGACAATCCTTTTTCCAAACCTTCTTGGAGAAAGGATAATATCCTGGGAATCCTGACATTACTCTATCAGTAACCCTTGGATTCACACCAATAAATATATTTACGCCATATCTTATGATAAATTTTCCTGGTGACAGGCTTTCGTGCCTGTATTAAGGTATCAATGACTGACTCGGAGAAGCCACGCTTTGATAAAATCAAGCGTTCAATCTCCATGCAGTCAGTCTCAGAGAAATTAGATTTGGATGGTGGAAAGGACCCTGAAGTAGAAGGTCCTGTCTCAGAAGCAGAGTCCATGGTGGAAAGGATGACATGTCCACTAGATCTGCATACCAGGTCCTGCGTGGCCACGTAGGAGCTATCAAAATCCCTGATGCTCTCTCCTGCTTGATTTTGGCAATCAGTCGAGGGAGCAGAGGAAACGGTGGAAACACATAAGCCAGGTTGAAAGACCAGGGTGCTGCTAGAGCATCTATCAGCGTTGCCTTGGGATCTCTGGACCTGGATCTGTAACAAGGAAGCTTGGCGTTCTGGCGAGACGCCATGAGATCCAGTTCTGGTTTGCCCCAACAATGAATCAATTGTGCAAACACCTCCGGATGGAGTTCCCACTCCCTCGGATGAAAAGTCTGACAACTTAGAAAATCCGCCTCCCAGTTCTCTACACCTGGGATATGGATAGCTGATAGGTGGCAAGAGTGAATCTCTGCCCAGCGAATTATCTTTGAGACTTCTAACATCGCTAGGGAACTCTTTGTTCCCCCTTGATGGTTGATGTAAGCCACAGTCATGATGTTGTCCGACTGAAATCTGATGAACCTCATTGTCGCTAGCTGAGGCCAAGCCTGAAGAGCATTGAATATCGCTCTCAGTTCCAGAATATTTATTGGAAGGAGTGTCTCCTCCTGAGTCCACGATCCCTGAGCCTTCAGGGAGTTCCAGACTGCACCCCAACCTAGAAGGCTGGCATCTGTTGTTACAATTGTCCAATCTGGCCTGCGAAAGGTCATACCTTTGGACAGATGGACCCGAGATAGCCACCAGAGAAGAGAAGGACAAATCTGTGTAATCCCCGTTCCACTGACTGAGCATACATAGTTGCAGCGGTCTGAGATGTAAGCGTGCAAACGGCACGATGTGCATTGCCGCTACCATTAAGCCGATTACTTCCATACACTGAGCCACCGAAGGGCGCGGAATGGAATGAAGAACACGGCAGGAATTTAGAAGCTTTGATAACCTGGACTCCGTCAGTTAATTTTTCATTTCTACAGAATCTATCAGAGTCCCTAGGAAGGAAACTCTTGTGAGTGGGGATAGAGAACTCTTTTCCTTGTTCACTTTCCACCCATGCGACCTCAGAAATGCCAGTACTACGTCCGTATGAGACTTGGCAATTTGGAAGTTTGACGCTTGTATCAGGATGTCGTCTAAATAAGGGGCCACTGCTATGCCCCGCGGCCTTAGGACCGCCAGAAGCGACCCTAGAACCTTCGTAAAGATTCTTGGGGCTGTAGCTAAGAAAAAGGGAAGAGCTACAAACTGGTAATGCCTGTCTAGAAAGGCAAACCTGAGAAACCAATGATGATCTTTGTGTATCGGAATGTTAAGATAAGCATCCTTTAGATCCACTGTAGTCATATATTGACCCTCCTGGATCATAGGTAGGATGCTACGAATAGTTTCCATCTTGAATGATGGAACTCTGAGGAATTTGTTTAAGATCTTTAGATCCAAAATTGGTCTGAAGGTTCCCTCTTTTTTGGGAACCACAAACAGATTTGAGTAAAAACCCTGTCCCTGTTCCTCCTTTGGAACTGGATGGATCACTCCCATAACTAGGAGGTCTCGTACACAGTGTAAGAATGCCTCTCTCTTTATCTGGTTTGCAGATAATTGTGAAAAGTGAAATCTCCCTTTTGGGGGGGAAGCTTTGAAGTCCAGAAGATATCCCTGGGATATAATTTCCAACGCCCAGGGATCCTGAACATCTCTTGCCCACGCCTGGGCGAAGAGAGAAAGTCTGCCCCCTACTAGATCCGTTACCGGATAGGGGGCCGTTCCTTCATGCTGTCTTAGAGGCAGCAGCAGGCTTTTTGGCCTGCTTACCTTTGTTCCAGGTCTGGTTTGGCCTCCAGACCATTTTGGACTGAGCAAAAGTTCCCTCTTGTTTTGCATTAGAAGAAGTTGATGCCGCACCTGCCTTGAAGTTTCGAAAGGCACGAAAATTAGACTGTTTGGCCCTTGATTTGGACCTGTCCTGAGGAAGGGCATGACCTTTTCCTCCAGTGATATCAGCAATAATCTCCTTCAAAACAGGCCCGAATAGGGTCTGCCCCTTGAAGGGAATGTTAAGCAGCTTAGATTTTGAAGTCACGTCAGCTGACCATGATTTAAGCTTTAGCGCCCTGCGCGCCTGTATAGCAAGACCAGAATTCTTAGCCGTTAGTTTAGTCAAATGAACAATGGCATCAGAAACAAAAGAATTGGCTAGCTTAAGTGCTCTAAGTTTGCCAAGTATGTCATCCAATGGAGTCGCTACCTGTAAAGCCTCTTCCAGAGACTCAAACCAGAACACCGCAGCAGCAGTGACAGGAGCAATGCATGCAAGGGGCTGTAGGATAAAACCTTGTTGAATAAACATTTTCTTAAGATAACCTAATTTTTTATCCATTGGATCTGAAAAAGCACAACTGTCCTCGACAGGGATAGTAGTACGCTTTGCTAGAGTAGAAACTGCTCCCTCCACCTTAGGGACTGTCTGCCATAAGTCCCGTGTGGTGGCGTCTATAGGAAACATTTTTCTAAAAATAGGAGGGGGAGAGAACGGCACACCTGGCCTATCCCATTCCTTAGTAATAATTTCTGTAAACCTTTTAGGTATTGGAAAAACATCAGTACACACCGGCACTGCATAGTATTTATCCAGTCTACACAATTTCTCTGGCACTGCAATTGTATCACAGTCATTCAGAGCAGCTAAAACCTCCCTGAGCAATATGCGGAGGTGTTCAAGCTTAAATTTAAATGTAGAAATATCAGAATCAGGTATCTTTCCTGAGTCAGAAACAACACCCACAGACTGAAGCTCTCCTTCCTCAGCTTCTGCATATTGTGAGGCAGTATCAGACATGGTTCTTAAAGCGTCAGTATGCTCTGCATTTCGTCTAACCCCAGAACTATCTCGCTTACCTCTAAATTCAGGTAGTCTGGCTAATACCGCTGACAGTGTATTATCCATGACTGCCGCCATGTCTTGTAAAGTAATCGCTATGGGCGCCCTAGATGTACTTGGTGCCATTTGAGCGTGAGTCCCTTGAGCGGGAGTCAAAGGATCTGACACGTGGGGAGAGTTAGTCGGCATAACTTCCCCCTCGTCAGATTCCTCTGGTGATAAATTTTGTAAAGACAGAATATGATCTTTATTGCTTAAAGTGAAATCAGTACATTTGGTACACATTCTAAGAGGGGGTTCCACCATGGCTTTTAAACATAATGAACAAGGAGTTTCCTCTATGTCAGACATGTTTGTACAGACTAGCAATGAGACTAGCAAGCTTGGAAAACACTTTAAATCAAGTTAACAAGCAAATATAAAAAACGGTATTGTGCCTTTAAGAGAAACAAATTTTGTCAAAATTTGAAAAACAGTGAAAAAAGGCAGTAAATCAAACGAAATTTTTACAGTGTATGTAATAAGCTAACAGAGCATTGCACCCACTTGCAAATGGATGATTAACCCCTTAGTTCAAAAAACGGATCAAAAAAACGATAGACGTTTTTTTAACAGTCACAACAGCTCTGCTGTGGCCCTACCTTCCCCAATAAACGACTTTGGGCCCTTTAGAGATGTCCTGTAGCATTCAGGGGACTTCTGAGGAAAACTGGATGTCTCTGTCTGTAATTTTAACTGCGCAAAAAAGCGCTAAAATAGGCCCCTCCCACTCATACTACAACAGTGGAAAGCCTCAGGAAACTGTTTCTAGGCAAAAATAAAGCCAGCCATGTGGAAAAAACTAGGCCCCAATAAAGTTTTATCACCAAAGCATATATAAAAACGATTAAACATGCCAGCAAACGTTTTATATTGCATTTTTATAAGGGTATTACCCCTGAGAGTAAGCATGATACCAGTCGCTATTAAATCCCTGTATTCAGGCTTAACTTACATTAATCCGGTATTAGCAGCATTTTCTAGCATTTCCAATTCTAGAAAAAAATTGTAACTGCACATACCTCATAGCAGAGTAAACTGCACGCCATTCTTCCGCTGAAGTTACCTCTCTCCTCAGACATATGTGAGAACAGCAATGGATGCTAGTTACAACCTGCTAAGATCATAGAAAACTCAGGCAGATTCTTCTTCTATTTACTGCCTGAGATAAAATAGTACAACTCCGGTACCATTTAAAAATAACAAACATTTGATTGAAGAAATAAAACTAACTATTTTTCACCACTCTCTCTTACTACCTCCATGCTTGTTGAGAGTTGCAAGAGAATGACTGGATATGGCAATTAGGGGAGGAGCTATATAACAGCTCTGCTGTGGGTGTCCTCTTGCAACTTCCTCTTGGGAATGAGAATATCCCACAAGTAATGGATGATCCGTGGACTGGATACACCTTACAAGAGAAACTATCATTTTAAAACCTCTTTCACTTTACCTCTTCCTATTACTAGTATAGGCAAAGAGAATGACTGGGGGTGGAGAGAAGGGAGGAGCTATATATACAGCTCTGCTGTGGTGCTCTTTGCCACTTCCTGTTAGCAGGAGGATAACATCCCACAAGTAATGGATGAATCCGTGGACTCGTCGTATCTAGTAGAAGAAAATAGAAATCCATAATAAACACTTTAGTAATACTATGCACACGGCTAACGTGAGAAATAAGGATGCATCTGCACGCTGCGTACTGCTGTATCAATAGGTTGAGTGAAATTCACAGAAAACAGAATTTATGCTTACCTGATAAATTACTTTCTCCAACGGTGTGTCCGGTCCACGGCGTCATCCTTACTTGTGGGATATTCTCTTCCCCAACAGGAAATGGCAAAGAGTCCCAGCAAAGCTGGTCACATGATCCCTCCTAGGCTCCGCCCACCCCAGTCATTCGACCGACGGACAGGAGGAAATATATATAGGAGAAACCATATGATACCGTGGTGACTGTAGTTAGAGAAAATAATTCATCAGACCTGATTAAAAAACCAGGGCGGGCCGTGGACCGGACACACCGTTGGAGAAAGTAATTTATCAGGTAAGCATAAATTCTGTTTTCTCCAACATTGGTGTGTCCGGTCCACGGCGTCATCCTTACTTGTGGGAACCAATACCAAAGCTTTAGGACACGGATGAAGGGAGGGAGCAAATCAGGTCACCTAAATGGAAGGCACCACGGCTTGCAAAACCTTTCTCCCAAAAATAGCCTCCGAAGAAGCAAAAGTATCAAATTTGTAAAATTTGGCAAAAGTGTGCAGTGAAGACCAAGTCGCTGCCTTACATATCTGGTCAACAGAAGCCTCGTTCTTGAAGGCCCATGTGGAAGCCACAGCCCTAGTGGAGTGAGCTGTGATTCTTTCAGGAGCCTGCCATCTGGCAGTCTCATAAGCCAATCGGATGATGCTTTTAAGCCAAAAGGAAAGAGAGGTAGAAGTCGCTTTTTGACCTCTCCTTTTACCAGAATAAACAACAAACAAGGAAGATGTTTGTCTGAAATCTTTAGTAGCCTCTAAATAGAATTTTAGAGCACGGACTACGTCCAAATTGTGTAACAAACGTTCCTTCTTTGAAACTGGATTCGGACACAAAGAAGGTACAACTATCTTCTGGTTAATATTTTTGTTGGAAACAACTTTCGGAAGAAAACCAGACTTAGTACGCAAAACCACCTTATCTGCATGGAACACCAGATAGGGCGGAGAACACTGCAGAGCAGATAACTCTGAAACTCTTCTAGCAGAAGAAATTGCAACCAAAAACAAAACTTTCCAAGATAATAACTTAATATCTACGGAATGTAAGGGTTCAAACGGAACCTCTTGAAGAACTGAAAGAACTAGATTTAGACTCCAGGGAGGAGTCAAAGGTCTGTAAACAGGCTTGATCCTAACCAGAGCCTGAACAAATGCTTGAACATCTGGCACAGCTGCCAGTCTTTTGTGAAGTAAAACAGATAAAGCAGAGATCTGTCCCTTCAGAGAACTTGCAGATAATCCTTTCTCCAAACCTTCTTGTAGAAAGGATAGAATCTTAGGAATTTTTATCTTGTTCCATGGGAATCCTTTAGATTCACACCAACAGATATATTTTTTCCATATTTTATGGTAAATTTTTCTAGTTACAGGCTTTCTAGCCTGAATCAGAGTATCTATTACAGAATCTGAAAACCCACGCTTTGATAAAATCAAGCGTTCAATCTCCAAGCCGTCAGTTGGAGGGAAACCAGATTCGGATGTTCGAATGGACCCTGAACAAGAAGGTCCTGTCTCAAAGGTAGCTTCCATGGTGGAGCCGATGACATATTCACCAGGTCTGCATACCAAGTCCTGCGTGGCCACGCAGGAGCTATCAAGATCACCGAGGCCCTCTCCTGATTGATCCTGGCTACCAGCCTGGGGATGAGAGGAAACGGTGGGAATACATAAGCTAGTTTGAAGGTCCAAGGTGCTACTAGTGCATCTACTAGGGTCGCCTTGGGATCCCTGGATCTGGACCCGTAGCAAGGAACCTTGAAGTTCTGACGAGACGCCATCAGATCCATGTCTGGAATGCCCCATAATTGAGTTATTTGGGCAAAGATTTCCGGATGGAGTTCCCACTCCCCCGGATGGAATGTCTGACGACTCAGAAAATGCGCTTCCCAATTTTCCACTCCTGGGATGTGGATCGCAGACAAGTGGCAGGAGTGATCCTCCGCCCATTGAATTATCTTGGTCACTTCTTTCATCGCCAGGGAAGTCCTTGTTCCCCCCTGATGATTGATATATGCAACGGTCGTCATGTTGTCTAACTGAAACCTTATGAATTTGGCCTTTGCTAGTTGAGGCCAAGCACTGAGAGCATTGAATATCGCTCTCAGTTCCAGAATGTTTATCGGGAGAAGAGACTCTTCCCGAGACCATAGACCCTGAGCTTTCAGGGATTCCCAGACCGCGCCCCAGCCCACTAGGCTGGCGTCGGTCGTGACAATGACCCACTCTGGTCTGCGGAAGCTCATTCCCTGTGACAGATTGTCCAGGGTCAACCACCAACGGAGTGAATCTCTGGTCTTTTGATCTACTTGAATCGTCGGAGACAAGTCTGTATAATCCCCATTCCACTGTCTGAGCATGCACAGTTGTAATGGTCTTAGATGAATTCGTGCAAAATGAACTATGTCCATTGTTGCAACCATCAATCCTATTACTTCCATGCACTGCGCTATGGAAGGACGAGGAACAGAATGAAGTACTTGACAAGAGCTTAGAAGTTTTGATTTTCTGACCTCTGTCAGAAAAATCCTCATTTCTAAGGAATCTATTATTGTTCCCAAGAAGGGAACTCTTGTTGACGGGGACAGAGAACTTTTTTCTTTGTTCACCTTCCATCCGTGAGATCTGAGAAAGGCTAGGACGATGTCCGTATGAGCCTTTGCTTTTGACAGGGACGACGCTTGAATCAGGATATCGTCCAAGTAAGGTACTACTGCAATGCCCCTTGGTCTTAGAACCGCTAGAAGGGACCCTAGTACCTTTGTGAAAATCCTTGGAGCAGTGGCTAATCCAAATGGAAGTGCCACAAACTGGTAATGCTTGTCCAGAAAAGCGAACCTTAGGAACTGATGATGTTCCTTGTGGATAGGAATATGTAGGTACGCATCCTTTAAATCCATGGTAGTCATAAATTGATTTTCCTGGATAGTAGGTAGGATCGTTCGAATAGTTTCCATTTTGAACGATGGTACCCTGAGAAATTTGTTTAGGATCTTTAGATCCAAAATTGGTCTGAATGTTCCCTCTTTTTTGGGAACTATGAACAGATTGGAATAAAATCCCATTCCTTGTTCTCTTATTGGAACTGGATGTATCACTCCCATCTTTAACAGGTCTTCTACACAATGTAAGAATGCCTGTCTCTTTATTTGGTTTGAAGATAATTGAGACCTGTGGAACCTTCCCCTTGGGGGTAGTTCCTTGAATTCCAGGAGATAACCTTGAGAAACTATTTCTAGCGCCCAAGGATCCTGAACATCTCTTGCCCAAGCCTGAGCAAAGAGAGAAAGTCTGCCCCCCACTAGATCCGGTCCCGGATCGGGGGCTATCCCTTCATGCTGTTTTGGTAGCAGTGGTAGGCTTCTTGGCCTGCTTACCCTTGTTCCAGCCTTGCATTGGTTTCCAGGCTGGTTTGGGTTGTGAAGTATTACCCTCTTGCTTAGAGGATACAGAATTAGAGACTGGTCCGTTTCTGAGAAAGGGACGAAAATTAGGCTTATTATTAGCCTTAAAAGACCTATCCTGTGGGAGGGCGTGGCCCTTTCCCCCAGTGATGTCTGAAATAATCTCTTTCAAATCAGGTCCAAATAATGTTTTACCTTTGAAAGGAATGTTAAGCAATTTTGTCTTGGAAGACACATCCGCTGACCAAGACTTTAGCCAAAGCACTCTGCGCGCCACGACAGCAAACCCTGAATTTTTCGCCGCTAATCTAGCTAATTGCAAAGCGGCATCTAAAACAAAAGAGTTAGCCAATTTAAGTGCTTGAACTCTGTCCATAACCTCCTCATACGAAGATTCTTTGCTGAGCGATTTTTCTAGTTCCTCGAACCAGAAACACGCTGCCGTAGTGACAGGAACAATGCATGAAATTGGTTGTAGAAGGTAACCTTGCTGTACAAAAATCTTTTTAAGCAAACCCTCTAATTTCTTATCCATAGGATCTTTGAAAGCACAACTATCTTCGATAGGAATAGTAGTGCGTTTGTTTAGAGTAGAAACCGCCCCCTCGACCTTGGGGACTGTCTGCCATAAGTCCTTTCTGGGGTCGACTATAGGAAATAATTTCTTAAATATAGGGGGGGGAACAAAAGGTATGCCGGGCCTTTCCCACTCTTTATTTACTATGTCCGCCACCCGATTGGGTATAGGAAAAGCGTCGGGGGGCACCGGAACCTCTAGGAACTTGTCCATCTTACATAATTTCTCTGGAATGACCAAATTGTCACAATCATCCAGAGTAGATAACACCTCCTTAAGCAGTGCGCGGAGATGTTCTAATTTAAATTTAAATGTCACAACATCAGGTTCAGCTTGATGAGAAATTTTTCCTGAATCTGAAATTTCTCCATCAGACAAAACCTCCCTCATGGCCCCTTGAGATTGGTGTGAGGGTATGTCAGAACAGTTATCATCAGCGTCCTCTTGCTCTTCAGTGTTTAAAACAGAGCAATCGCGCTTTCTCTGATAAGTAGGCATTTTGGATAAAAGATTTGCTATGAAGTTATCCATTACAGCCGTTAATTGTTGCATGGTAATAAGTATTGGCGCACTAGATGTACTAGGGGCCTCCTGTGTGGGCATAACTGGTGTAGACACAGTAGGGGATGATGTAGTATCATGTTTACTCCCCTCATTTGAGGAATCATCTTGGGCAATATCATTATCTGTTGCATTACTGTCCTTACTTTGTTTGGACACTATGGCACAATTATCACATAAATTTAAATGGGGAGACACATTGTCTTTCATACATATAGAACATAGCTTATCTGATGGTACAGACATGTTAAACAGGCTTAAACTTGTCAACAAAGCACAAAAAACGTTTTAAAATAAAACCGTTACTGTCACTTTAAATTTCAAACTGAAAACACTTTATTACTGAATATGTGAAAAAGTATGAAGGAATTGTTCAAAATTCACCAACATTTCACCACAGTGTCTTAAAGCATTAAAAGTATTGCACACCAAATTTCAGAGCTTTAACCCTTAAATTAACGGAACCGGAGCCGTTTTTACATTTAACCCCTATACAGTCCCAGAATGAGGCTCTGTCTATAACTAGAAAGGCCCCCATCTGAAAAAGGTGTCCAACACAGTGCCTGCCGTTTTTCTAAACGTTCCCCAAGATTATAATACCAATAATTAGTTAGAATCTGCATAATATGCCTAGTAAAGCAATTGTTTTAGCCCAGAAAAATGTCTACCAGTTTTTAAGCCCTTTTTGAAGCCCTTTATTCTTTTATGTTTAACTAAGAAAATGGCTTACCGGTCCCCATGAGGGGAAATGACAGCCTTCCAGCATTACATGGTCTTGTTAGAAATATGGCTAGTCATACCTTAAGCAGAAAAGACTGCTAACTGTTTCCCCCAACTGAAGTTACTTCATCTCAACAGTCCTGTGTGGAAACAGCAATCGATTTTAGTTACTGTCTGCTAAAATCATCTTCCTCTTACAAACAGAAATCTTCATCCTTTTCTGTTTCAGAGTAAATAGTACATACCAGCACTATTTTAAAATAACAAACACTTGATAGAAGAATAAAACTACATTTAAACACCAAAAAACTCTTAACCATCTCCGTGGAGATGTTGCCTGTGCAACGGCAAAGAGAATGACTGGGGTGGGCGGAGCCTAGGAGGGATCATGTGACCAGCTTTGCTGGGACTCTTTGCCATTTCCTGTTGGGGAAGAGAATATCCCACAAGTAAGGATGACGCCGTGGACCAGACACACCAATGTTGGAGAAATAGTGATATTTTTTTTTAAAGTAAAGCATTTGCCGAAGAATATTTAAAAAAGTCTTATAATCAAATTTCCTAAGCACTACACTTCAAATCCTATAATTCTTACCGCTTGGGAGGCCATCATTTCATTGATACTTTGCTCATACTGCTCAGCCAGAATGGCCAATTTGCGCGTCTGCTCGTCTTTCAGGGACTTGAGTATTGTCTTGTGCTCACACTTTGGGGATACCTCCAGCTGGTGATTCTTCAGGGCCTTGTACTGCTTGGTTTGCACTTTACATGTGTCCTGGAACTGTTTCTTTATCTGCATTTCCATCACCTGAAATAGGAGAAAAAAATAATAATAAAGAAATTAAAATTTGACTACTTGCAAATACATAGGATCTGATTATTGCTGGCGACATGTCCAAGATTAACTCCTTTAAAAAATGGTTTAGCCTAATCTTTTACATTCACTGCTTTTCTTGAGTTACCCACACACATCAATTTTTTTTTATCAGCAGACAACATTTTTAGAACATAAAACTTTTTAGCAGAAATATCAAAAAGCCTCTATATGGAATGCAAAAAGTGTATTTCTGGTGTCATTTACTATATAAAGCAAAATAATTATAGAGAATTCCTCTGATATATCAAAGAACCACAATGTCCACTTCAGAAGAATGTACTTCTCACTAAGAGGAAGCCGTGGCGACACTATTCCCGTTGTCTATCTAACTCCCAGCCTCTGGGTGACGTCATCCAAGGAGGGCGATTGGATGGTGCAGAGCAGGTGATCAAAAAACCAGCCGGACTAACTGGTTGGGGCAAAATTCAAAACAAAAGACGTACCCAGCTGTCATAAAACTTCAATTTTATTCCAAATTGTTTAAAACAGATACATGAGGCTCTCACAGGCGTGCAGAGATGTGAATCAGATAGGGTTTCTCTCTGATCAACATCTCTGCACACCTGTGAGAGCCTCCTGTATCTGTGTTAAACAATTCGGAATAAAAGTGAAGTTATGACAGCTGGGTACGTCTTCTATCATTTACTATATCACACACACACAAAAAAAAAAATATTTGGTTCCATATTTAGCAGTAACTAGAAGAATTAGGTCACTACACTATCTTGCATTTTATAAAACCCCCCAAAAAATAATAAATATTTGTAACAAAATCTCTTAACAAAATTAGAATTCTGATTTTACAGAGAGGTAACGTAACTATCTGACTTAATATGCATACTCCTAGCTATGTTCACAATGACAATATACTCTTTCTACAGAGAAACAAAGATCTATGAGATCTGATAGCAACACAAGTAGATGTGGAAAAAAAGAAAAGCAGAAAAACATAATTTATTCTTACCTGATAAACTTAAAACTTATTTATTTCTTGACACGGTGCGTCCACGGATCATCTTAATTACTGTTGGGAATATCACTCCTGACCAGCAGGAGGCGGCAAAGAGCACCACAGCAAAAGCTGTTAAATACCACTCCCCCTACCCACAATCCCCAGTCATTCGACCAAAGGGAAAGGAAGTGATGTAAGGTGCAGAGGTGCCTGAAGTTTATAGAAAAGCAAACTGTCTAAAAAACAGGGCGGGCAGTGGACTCACCGTGTCAAGAAAATACATTTATCAGGTAAGAATACATTATGTTTTCTTTCTAATGACACAGTGAGTCCACGGATCATCTTAATTACTGTTGGGAACCAATACCCAAGCTAGAGGACACGGATGATAAGGTAGGGACAAGACAGTTAACCTAAACAGAAGGCACCACTGCTTGAAGAACTTTTCTCTCAAAAGAAGCCTCTGCTGAAGCAAAAGTATCAAATTTGTAAAATTTAGAAAAAGTATGCAAAGATGACCAAGTCACAGTCTTGCAAAGCTGATCTACAGAAGCTCCATTTTTGAAAGCCCAAGAAGATGAAAGAGTCCTTGTGGAATGAGCCATGATTCTCTCAGGAGGCTGCTGATCAGCAGTCTCATATGCCAAGCGAATAACACTCCTCAACCAACAAGAAAGAGAAGTAGCCGTAGCTTTCTTACCCTTAGGCTTCCCAGAAAAGACAACAAATAAAGAAGAAGACTGGCGAAAATCCTTAGTCGCCTGCAAATAATATTTCAATGCATGAATCACATCCAGGTTGTGCAACAAACGCTCCTTATGAGAAGAAGGATTAGGACACAAAGAAGGAACAACAATCTCTTAATTAATATTCTTATTAGAAACAATCTTGGAAAGAAAACCCAAGGCAGTACGCAGAACTACCTTATCAGAGTGAAAAATAAGAAAAGGCGATTCATACTGTAAGGCTGAAAGCTCCGAAACTCTTCGAGCTGAAGAAATAGCCACCAGAAACAAAACCTTCCAAAATAACATCTTAATATCCAAAGAATGCATAGGTTCAAACGGAGCCTGTTGAAGGACTAAGAACCAAATTAAGACTCCAAGGTGGAGTAGCAGAAATTTGACCCTTCAGGGTACTAGCAGATAAACCTCTCTCCAAACCATACTGGAGAAAAGACAAAATCTTAGGAATCCTAACTACTCCACGAGTAGCCTTTGGATTCACACCAATACAAATATTTACGCCAAATCTTATAATAAATCTTCCTAGTCAAAGGCTTACGAGCCTGAATCATAGTCTCAATGACTGACTCAGAAAAACCATGCTTAGAAAGAATCAAGCGTTCAATCTCCAAGCAGTCAGCTTCAGAGAAACGAGATTTGGATGAAGGAAGGGACACTGCAGAAGAAGGTCCTTCCTTAAAGGGACACTGTACCCAAAAATTTTCTTTCATGATTCAGATAGAGCACGCAATTTTAAGCAACTTTCTAATTTACTCCTATTATCAAATCTTCTTTATTCTCTTGGTATCTTTATTTGAAATTCAAGAATGTAAGTTTAGATGCCGGCCCATTTTTGGTGAACAACCTAGGTTGTCCTTGCTGATTGGTGGATAAATTAATCTGCTGTCCAGAGTGCTGAACCAAGAAAAAAGCTTAGATGCCTTCTTTTTCATATAAGATAGCAAGAGAACAAAGAAAAATTGATAATAGGAGTAAATTAGAAAGTTGCTTAAAATTGCGTGCTCTATCTGAATCACAAAAGAAAATTTTTGGGTACAGTGTCCCTTTAATGGAAGACGCCAAGGTGGAAGAGAAGACATGTGCACCAGATCTGCAAACCAGATTCTGCGAGGCCACACTGGAGCAATGAGAATCACCAATGTCCTCTCTTGTTTGACCCGAGCAATGACCCGAGGAAGAAGAGCAAACGGAGGGAACACATATGCCAGACTGAAAGTCCAAGGAACTGCCAGAGCATCAGAACAGCCTGAGGATCCTTTGACCTCGACCTGTACCTCGGGAGCTTGACATTCTGACGAGATGCCATGGATGAAGTTCCCACTCCCCTGGATGAAAAGTTCCCACTCCCCTGGATGAAAAGTCTGTCTGCTCAGAGAATCCGCTTCCCAATTGTCCACCCCTGGAATGTGGATAGCAGACAGACAACAGTTGTGAATCTCCGCCCACTGAATAATCTTGGCTACCTCTGTCATGGCCAAGGAACTCTGATTTCCTCCCTGATGATTGATGTACAGTCACTGACATTATGTTGTCCGACTGAAACCTAATAAACTGGGTTGAAGCTAGCTGAGGCCAGGCTAGAAGAGCATTGAACGTTGCTCTCAGTTAGAAAACATTTAAGAAGAACCGACTTCTCCCGAGTCCATAGACGCCGAGCCCTTAATGAACCTCAGACAGCACCCCAGCCCAGCAAACTGGCATCCGTGGTTAATATCACCCAGGAAGGTCTGCGAAAGCAAGTTCCCTGAGAGAGAAGATTCGGAGACAACCACCATGGAAGAAAATATCTGGACATCTGATCTAAAACAATCTTTGGAGATAGATCCGCATAATCCCCATTCCACTGCCTGAGCAAGCATAACTGCAGAGGTCTGAGATGGAACCGAGCAAATGGAATGATGTCCATGACTGAAACCATCAGACCAATAACCTCCATGCACTGAGCCACTGACGGCCGAGGAAGGGACTGAAGAGCAAGACACGTATTGAAATGGTCCCCAAAAATACCACTCTTGTAGCCTGAATTAAGGAACTTTTTCCTAACTTCACCTTCCAACCGTGGGAGCGCAGAAAAGACAACAACTCAGTGTGGGAGTTTGCTAGTTGAAAAGATGGAGCCTGAACTAGAATGTCGTCCAGATAAGGTGCTACCTGCAACACCCTTCAATCAAAGCACCGACAACAATGCTCCCAGGACCTTTGAAAAAATTCTGGGAGCTGTTGCAAGACCAAAAGGAAGAGCTACAAACTGAAAATGTTTGTCTAGAAATGCAAATCTTAGGAACCGAACCTGTGATGATCCCTGTGAATGGGAATATGCAGATACGCATCCTTTAAATCCACTGTGGTCATGAACTGACTGTTCTGAACCAAAGGAAGAATGGAACAAATAGTTTCCATCTTGAAAGCCGGAACCCTGAGAAACTTGTTTACACTCTTGAGATCTAAAATTGATCTGAAAGTTCCCTCCTTTTTGGGAACGACAAAGAGATTGGAATAAAAACCCAGACCCTGTTCCGGAACCGGAACTATCACTCCCATGTCGGAAAAATTCTGAACACAACGTAAGAACGCTTCTCCTTTTATCTGGTTTACAGATAACCTGGAGAGAAGAAACATGCCTCTGGGAGGAAAATTCTTAAACTCCAGTTTGTAACCCTGGGACACGATATCTACCACCCAGGGATCCTGAACATATCGAACCCAAGCTTGAGCGAATAAAGACTCTGCCCCCCACAAGATCCATTCCCAGATCGAGGGCAGACCCTTCATGCTGATTATGAGTCAGCAACAGCCTTCCTGGACTGCTTCCCCCTATTCCAAGACTGATTTGACTTCCAAGAAGTTACGAAAGAAACTAAAATTACTCTGCCAACCCTTCTGTTTATTTCTTTTATCCTGAGGAAGAGAATGCCCCTTCCCTCCCGTAATATCAGAAATAATCTCAGCCAAACCGGCCCAAACAAGGTCTTACCCTTGTAAGCAATAGACAAAAGCTTAGACTTAAAGAACACATCCGCAGACCAAGATTTTAACCATAAAGCTCTGCGAGCTAAAATGGCAAAACCAGAATTTTAGCTCCCAACTTGATGACCTGTAGAGAATCATCTGCAATAAAGGAATTAGCCAACTTCAAAGTCTTGATTCTATCTTGCATTTCTTCAAGAGGAGTATTTTGCTGAATAGAATCAGACAATGCATCAAACCAATATGCCGCCGCACTAGTAACCGTAGCAATACATGCAGTCGGTTGCCATTGATACCCCTGGTGAACATAAACCTTTTTAAGCAAAGCTTCCAACTTCTTATACATAGGATCTTTAAAGGAACAGCTGTCCTCAATAGGAATAGTGGTCCTCTTGGTCAGAGTGGAAACTGCTCCCTACACCTTAGGAACCATCTGCCAAAATTCCTTAATAGAATCAGCAATAGGAAACAACTTCCTAAAATTTGGAAAAGGGGAAAAGGGAATCCCAGGCTTCTCCCATTCTCGTGCAATAATATGTAAAACACGATATGGTATAGGAAAAACTTCCACCAAGGAAGGGACATCAAAAAACTTAAATTTACTAGATTTCTTAGGAATAACTATGACTGACGCCTCAGAGTCATCCAAGGTAGCCAAAACCTCCTTGAGTAACAAACGGAGGTGCTCTAGCTTAAACCTAAAGGAAACAACCTCAGGTTCAGAAGAAGGATTTACACTATCAGAAGCTGAGATCTCACCCTCAGATGCTACTGAAATATCTTCCTCCTCAGACTTATGAGAAGAAACACTAGACACAATTGCAACAGAATCAGAAACCTTATACTTCCTATTGCGCTTCCCCTGCAATATAGGAAAAGCAGACAAAGCCTCAGATACTGCCGAGGATATATGGGTAGCCATATCCTGCAAGGAAAAACCAACTTGAGACAAAACACAGGGCACTGCAGAAGATTGGGACGTATGAGGATAAATCTGCGGATTAGCCTGAACATCCGCCCTAGACAATGAAGGCTCAGAATCAAAAAGTCTATCCTTGTAATGTAATGGTCTCTCAATTACAAGAGGAACAAAAAGGGATAGGAGGCTCAATGTTAGTATTTAAACAGAGAACAAGCTTGCAGGGCCTCTTGGTCCATCTTATTCTAAAGGAAAAAACCTTAATGAATAAAAACATTTTTTTTTTAAAACTAGAAAATCCTTAATTAAACTGCACAATAAATCTTGCAGCAACAATTTTTCACAAAATTAATGCAAAAAGACACAAACGTTATAGTCTCCGAAATTCAGACAGAAACTTAAATATAAACAGAGCAGCAGCCCCACAAAAAACAACAGGCAAGCTCCACACCTCAGCAAGCTCTGCTTAGGTGCCTACCTGACCTCCTTGCTGCCGATAACAAAATCAGAAAATGATCCGGACCCCCATACAGCCACACCGGAGAGAACGCTGAACCACCTCTGAGGAGCTATGCAACAGAGATTATACCCCACAAGTTCACAAATGCTTAAAAGCCACCACTTGCTCTACTGCAGAGACTGACATGGACTACGGCTAAACCCCAAAGAAAACCAGAGCAAACTTGCTCTGCTTAAAAAATAAACTCTTGATTGAAGAATCAGACACCTAACTTTACCCCTTCTTGCAACTGAAACAAGCAAAGAGAATGACTGGGGATTGTGGGTAGGGGAGTGGTATTTAACAGCCTATGCTGTGGTGCTCTTTGCCTCCTCCTGCTGGTCAGGAGTGATATTCACAACACTAATTAAGATGATCCGTGGACTCACTGTGTCATTAGAAAGAAAGATAAAGTGGGGCAAAAAAGGAGCAAAAACAAGTACTGCTGCAACCTGAACAAAAAGAAAGGCTTGTGGACTCTCACCATAAGGTAAGCATAAATAGTGTTTTCTATCTTCAGATGGTGACAGTCCACAAGTCAGAATCATTACTCAAGCAGTGGAGTCCAAGAGACCACAATGAAATAGGGAGGGGGGGGGACACAAACAGTGAAAGCAGGATGTTACTGATCAGGCACTACAGACCTCAGAACTTTCCTGCTAAAGGCAGCATTAGAAGAAGCAAACAAATTACGTGATAAAACTTCAAAAAAAAGTGTGTAAAGAATACCAAGCAGCTGACTTAAAAATCTTATCAATAGAAGCCTCCTTACAAAAGGCATGAGAAGTAGCAACTGCTCTAGTGGAATGAGCAGTAATGTGCTCAAGGGGAAATTTCCATATTAGCCTTACGAATGGAAGCTTTCAGCCAAGCTGCTAAAGTAACGACCGTAGCCTTCTGACCTTTGCAACATGCAGAAAAATAAACAAACAGAAAAGAAGAAAGGCTGAAATTTTGTGGCTTCCACATAATATTTGAGAGCTCTTACAATATCCATGTTGTAGAAAAGACACCTATTAGAAGTCTTGGGTGACGGACAAAAATTGATTGATATGTGTTGATACTACATTAGGAAGAAAAGAATAGGTCGAAAAAACAGCCTATGGAAAAAAACAGAAAAGGAGGTTTTTATGATAAATCTGAAAGTTCAGAAACCCTTCTAGCCGAAGAAATAGCTAGAAGAAAAAGAACCTTCCAGGATAAAAGCTGACGGTTTAAATAATGCATTGGCTCAAAAGGAGGAGTTTGAAGGACCCTCAAAACTAGATTAAGAGGAGAAACTGGACAAATAAAATTCATGCTTACCTGATAAATTTCTTTCTTTCCGGATATGGAGAGTCCACGACATCATCAATTACTAGTGGGAATATCACTCCTGGCCAGCAGGAGGAGGCAAAGAGCACCACAGCAAAGCTGTTAAGTGTCACTCCCCTACCCACAATCCCCAGTCAATTGACCATAGGGAAATGGGAAAAAGGAATAACACAAAGGTGTAGAGGTGCCTGAGGTTAAGTAAAAAAAATAACTTTCTTAAATTGAAGGGTGGGTTTGTGGACTCTCCATATACGGAAATAAATTAATTTATCTGGTAAGCATAAATTTTGTTTTCTTTCCTAAAAAAAGGAGAGTCCACGACGTCATCAATTACTAGTGGGAACCAATGCCCAAGCTAGAGGACACAGATGACTAGGGAGGGAAAACAAGACAGGCGGAACTAAACAGAAGGCACCACCGCTTGAAGAACCTTTCCACCAAAAGAGACCTCAGTCGAGGCAAAAGTATAAAATCTGTACAATTTGGAAAAAGTATGCAGAGAGGACCAAGTTGGAGCCTTGCAAAGCTGTTCCACAGAAGCTTTATTTCAAAAGCCCAAGAAGAGGAGACAGCCCTAGTGGAATGAGCCGTAATTCTCTGACCAGCAGTCTCATAGGCAAAACTAATCATACTTCTAAACCAGAGGGAAAGAGAAGTAGCAGTAGCCTTCTGACCTTTACGCATTCCAGAGAAACAAATAGGGCAGAGGACAGGCGAAAATTCTTTGTCGCCTGCAGGTAGTATTTTAGAGCAGGTACTATTAGAATTACTGATGCTCTCTCCAGTTCATTTACGTCAATGACTCGTGGAAGGAGAGCAAACAGAAGAAAAAGATATGCTAGACTGAAATCCTAAGGAACCACAAGAGCATCCATCAGTGTAGCCTGCAGATCTCTTGACCTTGTACTGTATCTTGGAAGCTCGGCGTTCTGTTGAGACGCCATCAGAAACTACTCCGGCATCCCACATTTGAGGGTTAACCTGGAGAAAACCTCTGGATGGAGCACCCACTCCCCGGAATGAAATGTCTGTCTGCTCAGGAAATCCTCTTCCCAGTTGTCCACTTCTGGAATGTGAATGGCAGATAGACAACAAATGTGAGCTTCCGCCCACTGAATAATCCTTGTCACCTCTTTCATGGCTAAGGAACTCTGAGTTCCTCCCTGGTGGTGATGAAAGCCACCGAGGTGATATTGTCCGACTGTACAAAATCGTTCTGAACTCCAAGATGTTGATGAGGAGAGCAGACTCCTCCCGAGTCCATAAACTCTGAAATAGATCCGAATGGTCTCCATCCCATTAACTGAGTGTGCATGTAGAATTCAGAAATGGAAATTAGCAAATGGAATGATGTCCATGGAAGCAAAATCAGACTAATTACCTCCATACATTGAGCCACTGATGGCCGAACAGTAGACTGCTGAGAGAGACAAGAGGAAGGACTTTTGAATTTTCTGACTGAGGTCAGAAATATTTCCATATATAGGGAATCTATTGAGGTACCTAAGAAAACTAACCGTGTAGCTGGAACAAGGGAACTCTTTTCCAGATTAACTTGCCATCCGTGGGAACGTAGAAAAGACAACAAAATCTCCTTATGAGAAAAATAGATGGCGCTTGAACCAATATTGAGAAAATTCTGGGAGCTGTGGCAAGGCCAAATGGAAGAACCACAAACTGAAAGTTTTTGTCTAGAAAAGCGAATCTCAGGAATTCGAGATGATACCTGAGATGGGAACATGAAAATACGCATCCTTCAGGTCTATGGTCATCATAAACTGACCCTCTTGGACCAAAGGAAGAATGTAATGAATGGTCTCCATTTTAAGGATGTTACCCTGAATAACCTGTTGAAACACTTTACGGCTAGAATAGGACGAAAAGTCCTCTTTTTTGGGAACCACAAACAGATTTGAATAGAATCCTATACCCTATTCCCTTAATGGAACTGGGACTTTCACTCCCAGGGGAGAAGGTCCCGAATGCAATTCAAGAATGCCTCTTTTGATCTGGTCTGCAGATAATCTTGAGAGGAGGAATTTGCCCCTAGGAGAAAAAAATATTGATTCAATTTGTAATCCTAGGAGACTATGTCCACAGACCAAGGATCTGGGACAACCCGTATCCAAGCTTGACAAAACAGAGAAAGTTTGCCCCCCACATCAGATCCCGAAATGGGGGCGAACTCTACATGCCCATTGAAACTCAGCTGCAGGTTTCTTTAATTGCTTCCCCTTGTTCCAAGACTGATTGGGTCTCCAAGAAGACTTGAACTGTTCCTGCTTGGAAGAGGGAGAGGAAGACTTTCCTTCGAAGTTACAAAAGGAACGAAAATTACTCCGACGTCCTTTAGGCCTATTCTTCTTGTCTTGTGGTAGAAAAGACCCTTTTTTACCTGTAATATCAGAAAATATTTCTGCCAGACCAGGTCCAAACAAGGTCTTACCCTTGTAAGGAAGAGCCAGAAGCTTGGACTTAGAGGTAACATCAACTGACCATGATTTTAGCCACAACGCCCTGCGGGCTAGCACAGAGAAGCCAAATATCTTGGCTCCCAGATTAATAACTTGCATGGTAGCATCAGAAGCATAGTAGCATGGTAGATTAAGAACCTTAATCCTGATTTGGTTCTCCTCCAAAGGAGTTTCTACCAAAATGGAATCAGACAAGGCGTTGCACCAATAAGATGCCGCACTTGAAACAGAGCAATGCAAACTGCAGGTTGCCATTGAAGACCTTGATGAACACACATCCTTTTCAAATAAGCCTCCAGCTTTTTGAACTGTTCCTGCTTTGTCCATTAAATCCTTAAAAGAGCAGCTATACTCAATAGGGATAAAAGTCCTCTTAGCCAGATTAGAAATGGCCCCTTCTACTTTAGGCACCATGCGCCATGAATCCTTAGTGGAGTCAGCGACAGGAACATTTTCTTAAAGACGGGGAAAAAGGTATTCCTGGCTTCTCCCATTCCTGTGAAATAATTTCTGTTGCACGGTCTGGAACAGGAAACACTTCCACAGTGGAAGGAACATCATATTAATTAAGTTTACTAGATTTCTTAGGGTTGACAACAACAGGAATATCAGAGTCGTCCAAAGTAGCTAAAACCTTCTTTAACAATACACGAAGATGTTTAAGCTTAAATTTGAAGGTTACTACTTCAGCATCAGATGAAGGAATTATACTATTCAAATCTGAGATTTCACCCTCAGAGGCCACTGACGAATCCTCCTCATCAGAATTATGAGGAAGGGCAACCTGTGCAGCAGCAGGTGGAACAGAAACCTTACTATCTGAATCTCTAATTTTCCTCTTGCGTTTTTCCCCATAGCATAGGAAAAAACAGATAATGCCGCAGAAGATACCTGTGCAACAAATCCTGCAGGCAAATATATGCCTCCAAGAGACTGAGAGGAACCACAGGGCACTGCCATTGAGGTAGCCTGAACAGCATCATCCTGAGAGACATTAAGCTCAGCAAAAAAATATTTTTTTTTAGACAGAAGGTACAAAATTGTATAGGAATACAAAAGTATCTCTAGGCGCAGCAAAACATTAGTTCATAGGAGACTCCTGCTCCATGTCAAAATGATAAGAAAAAACATAATTTATGTAAGAACTTACCTGATAAATTAATTTCTTTCATATTAGCAAGAGTCCATGAGCTAGTGACGTATGGGATATAAATTCCTACCAGGAGGGGCAAAGTTTCCCAAACCTCAAAATGCCTATAAATACACCCCTCACCACACCCACAAATCAGTTTAACGAATAGCCAAGAAGTGGGGTGATAAGAAAAAAGTGCGAAAGCATAAAAAATAAGGAATTGGAATAATTGTGCTTTATACAAAAAAATCATAACCACCACAAAAAAGGGTGGGCCTCATGGACTCTTGCTAATATGAAAGAAATGAATTTATCAGGTAAGTTCTTACATAAATTATGTTTTCTTTCATGTAATTAGCAAGAGTCCATGAGCTAGTGACGTATGGGATAATGACTACCCAAGATGTGGATCTTTCCACGCAAGAGTCACTAGAGAGGGAGGGATAAAATAAAGACAGCCAATTCCTGCTGAAAATAATCCACACCCAAAATAAAGTTTAAATGAAAACATAAGCAGAAGATTCAAACTGAAACAGCTGCCTGAAGTACTTTTCTACCAAAAACTGCTTCAGAAGAAGAAAACACATCAAAATGGTAGAATTTAGTAAAAGTATGCAAAGAAGACCAAGTTGCTGATTTGCAAATCTGATCAACCGAAGCTTCATTCCTAAACGCCCAGGAAGTAGAAACTGACCTAGTAGAATGAGCTGTAATCCTCTGAGGCGGAGTTTTACCCGACTCAACATAGGCATGATGAATTAAAGATTTCAACCAAGATGCCAAAGAAATGGCAGAAGCTTTCTGGCCTTTTCTAGAACCGGAAAAGATGACAAATAGACTAGAAGTCTTTCGGAAAGTCTTAGTAGCTTCAACATAATATTTCAAAGCTAACAACATCCAAAGAATGCAATGATTTCTCCTTAGAATTCTTAGGATTAGGGCATAATGAAGGAACTACAATTTCTCTACTAATGTTGTTGGAATTCACAACCTTGGGTAAAAATTTAAAAGAAGTTCGCAACACCGCCTTATCCTGATGAAAAATCAGAAAAGGAGACTCACAAGAAAGAGCAGATAATTCAGAGACTCTTCTGGCAGAAGAGATGGCCAAAAGGAACAAAACTTTCCAAGAAAGTAATTTAATGTCCAATGAATGCATAGGTTCAAACGGAGGAGCTTGAAGAGCCCCCAGAACCAAATTCAAACTCCAAGGAGGAGAAATTGACTTAATGACAGGTTTTATACGAGCCAAGGCTTGTACAAAACAATTAATATCAGGAAGATTAGCAATCTTTCTGTGAAAAAGAACAGAAAGAGCAGAGATTTGACCTTTCAAGGAACTTGCGGACAAACCTTTATCTAAACCATCCTGAAGAAACTGTAAAATTCTCGGAATTCTAAAAGAATGCCAGGAAAAATGATGAGAAAGACACCAAGAAATATAAGTCTTCCAGACTCTATAATATATCTCTCTAGATACAGATTTACGAGCCTGTAACATAGTATTAATCACAGAGTCAGAGAAACCTCTTTGACCAAGAATCAAGCGTTCAATCTCCATACCTTTAAATTTAAGGATTTGAGATCCTGATGGAAAAAAAGGACCTTGCGACAGAAGGTCTGGTCTTAACGGAAGAGTCCACGGTTGGCAAGAGGCCATCCGGACAAGATCCGCATACCAAAACCTGTGAGGCCATGCTGGAGCTACCAGCTGAACAAACGAGCATTCCTTCAGAATCTTGGAGATTACTCTTGGAAGAAGAACTAGAGGCGGAAAGATATAGGCAGGATGATACTTCCAAGGAAGTGATAATGCATCCACTGCCTCCGCCTGAGGATCCCGGGATCTGGACAGATACCTGGGAAGTTTCTTGTTTAGATGAGAAGCCATCAGATCTATTTCTGGAAGTTCCCACATTTGAATAATCTGAAGAAATACCTCTGGGTGAAGAGACCATTCGCCCGGATGCAACGTTTGGCGACTGAGATAATCCGCTTCCCAATTGTCTATACCTGGAATATGAACCGCAGAGATTAGACAGGAGCTGGATTCCGCCCAAACCAGAATTCGAGATACTTCTTTCATAGCCAGAGGACTGTGAGTCCCTCCTTGATGATTGATGTATGCCACAGTTGTGACATTGTCTGTCTGAAAACAAATGAACGATTCTCTCTTCAGAAGAGGCCAAGACTGAAGAGCTCTGAAAATTGCACGGAGTTCCAAAATATTGATCAGTAATCTCACCTCCTGAGATTCCCAAACCCCTTGTGCTGTCAGAGACCCCCACACAGCTCCCCAACCTGTAAGACTTGCATCTGTTGAAATTACAGTCCAGGTCGGAAGAACAAAAGAAGCCCCCTGAACTAAACGATGGTGATCTGTCCACCACGTCAGAGAGTGTCGTACAATCGGTTTTAAAGATATTAATTGAGATATCTTTGGGTAATCCCTGCACCACTGGTTCAGCATACAGAGTTGAAGAGGCCGCATGTGAAAACGAGCAAAGGGGATCGCGTCCGATGCCGCAGTCATAAGACCTAGAATTTCCATGCATAAGGCTACCGAAGGGAAAGATTGTGACTGAAGGTTTCGACAAGCTGATATCAACTTTAGATGTCTCATGTCTATCAAAAATAGAGTCATGGATACTGAATCTATCTGAAAACCTAAAAAGGTTACCTAAGTCTGAGGAATCAATGAACTTTTTGGTAAATTGATCCTCCAACCATGATGTTGAAGAAACAACACAAGTCGATTCGAATGAGATTCTGCTAAATATGAAGACTGAGCAAGTACCAAGATATCATCCAAATAAGGAATACCACAATACCCTGTTCTCTGATTACAGACAGAAGGGCACCGAGAACCTTCGTAAAAAATTCTTGGAGCTGTAGCTAGGCCAAACGGCAGAGCCACAAACTGGTAATGCTTGTCTAGGAAAGAGAATCTCAGAAACTGATAGTGATCTGGATGAATCGGAATATGCAGATATGCATCCTGTAAATCTATAGTAGACATATAATGCCCTTGTTGAACAAAAGGCAGGATAGTCCTTACAGTTACCATTTTGAATGTTGGTATCCTTACATAACGATTCAATATTTTTAGATCCAGAACTGGTCTGAAGGAATTTTCCTTCTTTGGTACAATGAAGAGATTTGAATAAAACACCAGTCCATGTTCCAGAACTGGAACTGGCAAAATTACTCCAGTCAACTCTAGATCTGAAACACATTTCAGAAATGCTTGAGCCTTCGCTGGGTTTACTGGGACACGGGAAAGAAAAAATCTATTTGCAGGAGGCCTTATCTTGAAGCCAATTCTGTACCCTTCTGAAACAATGTTCTGAATCCAAAGATTGTGAACGGAATTGATCCAAATTTCTTAGAAAAAACGTAATCTGCCCCCTACCAGCTGAGCTGGAATGAGGGCCGCACCTTCATGTGGACTTAGGAGCTGGCTTTGATTTTCTAAAAGGCTTGGATTTATTCCAGACTGGAGATGGTTTCCAAACTGATACCGCTCCTGAGGATGAAGGATCAGGTTTTTGTTCCTTGTGTGACAAAAGGAACGAAAACGATCATTACCCTGGAAAGAAAGGGAAAGCAGAGTAGACTTAGAAGACATAACAGCATTCCAATTCTTAAGCCATAAAGCTCTTCTAGCTAAAATAGCTAGAGACATATACCTGACATCAACTCTAATGATATCAAAGATGGCATTACAAATAAAATTATTAGCATGTTGAAGAATAAAAATGCTATGAGAATTATGATCTGTTACTTGTTGCGCTAAAGCTTCTAACCAAAAGATGAAGCTGCAGCAACATCCGCTAAAGATATAGCAGGTCTAAGAAGATTACCTGAACACAAGTAAGCTTTTCTTAGAAAGGATTCAATTTTCCTATCTAAAGGATCCTTAAGGAAGTACCATCTGCCGTAGGAATAGTACGCTTAACAAGAGTAGAGACAGCCCCATCAACTTTAGGGATTTTGTCCCAAAACTCTAATCTGTCAGATGGCACAGGATATAATTGCTTAAAACGTTTAGAAGGAGTAAATGAATTACCCAAATTATTCCATTCCCTGGAAATTACTTCAGAAATAGCACTAGGGACAGGAAAAACTTCTGGAATAACTACAGGAGATTTAAAAACCTTATCTAAACGTTTAGATTTAGTATCAAGAGGACCAGAATCCTCAATTTCTAATGCAATTAGGACTTCTTTAAGTAAAGAACGAATAAATTTCATTTTAAATAAATATGAAGATTTATCAGCATCAACCTCTGAGACAGAATCCTCTGAACCAGAAGAACCATTATCAGAATCAGAATGATGATGTTCATTTAAAAATTCATCTGAAAAATGGGAAGTTTTAAAAGACTTTTTACATTTACTAGAAGGAGGAATAACAGACATAGCCTTCTTAATGGATGTAAAAACAAAATCTCTTATGTTATCAGGAACACTCTGAGTATTAGATGTTGACAGAACAGCAACAGGTAATGTAACAGTACTTAAAGGAAATATTATCTGCATAAACAGTTTGTCATGACAAAACAGTACAAACAACAGCTGGAGGAACAGATACCATAAGTTTACAGTAGATACACTTAGCTTTGGTAGCTCCAGCCCCAGGCAGGGATATTCCAGAAGTATCTTCTGACTCAGCTTCAACGTGGGACATCTTGCAATATGTAATAGAAAAAACAACATATAAAGCAAAATTGATCAAATTCCTTAAATGACAGTTTCAGGAATGGGAAAAAAATGCCAGTGAATAAGCTTCTAGCAACCAGAAGCAAAAAATCAATGAGACTTAAATAATGTGGAGACAAAAGTGACGCCCATATTTTTTCGCGCCAAAAAAGACGCCCACATTATTTGGCGCCTAAATGCTTTTGGCGCCAAAAATGACGCCACATCCGGAACGCCGACACTTTTGTCGCAAAAGAACGTCAAAAAATGACGCAACTTCCGGCGACACGTATGACGCCGGAAACAGAAAATAATTTTTGCACCAAAAAAGTCTGCGCCAAGAATGACGCAATAAAATGAAGCATTTTCAGCCCCCGCGAGCCTAACAGCCCCCCAGGGAAAAAGTCAAATTTTTTAAGGTAAGAAAAAAATGAATTATTCATATGCATTATCCCAAATATGAAACTGACTGTCTGAAAATAAGGAATGTTGAACATCCTGAGTCAAGGCAAATAAATGTTTGAATACATATATTTAGAACTTTATAAAAAAAGCGCCCAACCATAGCTTAGAGTGTCACAGAAAATAAGACTTGCTTACCCCAGGACACTCGTCTACATGTTGTAGAAAGCCAAACCAGTACTGAAACGAAAATCAGCAGAGGTAATGGTATATATATATAAGAGTATATCGTCGATCTGAAAAGGGAGGTAAGAGATGAATCTCTACGACCGATAACAGAGAACCTATGAAATAGACCCCGTAGAAGGAGATCATTGCATTCAAATAGGCAATACTCTCCTCACATCCCTCTGACATTCACTGCACGCTGAGAGGAAAACCGGGCTCCAACCTGTTGCGGAGCGCATATCAAAGTAGAATCTAGCACAAACTTACTTCACCACCTCCATAGGAGGCAAAGTTTGTAAAACTGATTTGTGGGTGTGGTGAGGGGTGTATTTATAGGCATTCTGAGGTTTGGGAAACTTTGCCCCTCCTGGTAGGAATGTATATCCCATACGTCACTAGCTCATGGACTCTTGCTAATTACATGAAAGAAATTAAAAATATTTACAATTGTTACTGGCCCTTTAAATTGTCATTAATTTAAACAGAGAAATAAACCTACAGTGCTATTCTGGTTCAACTTACTGGCCCTTTAACATTCAGAGTGATAAAGCTAAACCTCTGCACCTTAACATTAGACTGAGTTGCTTACCTCCGGGCAAAAAACAGTCTGGCAGTGACACCAGGTTATGGAGAAAATTGTTCACATTAAAACAATGACCAGCAGCAACATTCCGCTCTTAAAATAAAGTGTCTTAGCCCTCTCCGCTATAGGGTATTCATTCAAGAAGCAACTTGCTGCAATATACACAAAATCCTCTCATGGATGCAGCCGACGCTGCTCCGAAGCAGAGGAGGGAGGTCACATAATCGGGTTAGAAGAAGCTGAATTAAGAAAAGCGTGCGCTTCTAATCCGGCTCAAAGCGAAAGTAAACACTCTGAGACTAATATGAGCCGTAACAGAGATCATAATTACAAAATAAACCACAGTGACCATAAAAACTCTGAGACAGAATCCCCTGCCCCACAGAGTAAGATAATTCAATGACAACCAGAGTACTTTGATATGTTAAATAAAAACAAACGAGCTAGAAGTTGTTAACCCCTTCATACCCAAGAAGGGAATTACCTCTTGTCACATACAATAGAAAGTGCCTGCTTACTAAAATGCAGAGAGCTATACTTCTTTATTTTAAAAACTCTGAAGTGCAAGTCTCCTCACCTAGAAGACAAAAGCACTTACCTGCAGTCTAGCTGTCCAGCAGGGAGACAGCTCACAAGGCGTGAAAGGACACATACTCCTACAGAGGCCTGTAGAAAAAAGAAAGAACAGAGTAAACCTACTCTGGCTTTCTATATTAGGGCAGCAATATGTTAGGAAAACAAAGCAAAGCCCACCTCACAAGTTCCTAACTGCTTTAAAGCCACCACTACTCTACTACAAAGATTGATGTGGACTACAGATATACCCAAAAATCTTGATTGTAGCGAAAAGAAATCCAATTTTCTTCAGACACCAAATTTCACCTCCTCCATTGACAGAGGCAAAGAGAATAACTGGGGATTGTGGGTGACACTTAACAGCTTTGCTGTGGTGCTCTTTGCCTCCTCCTGCTGGCCAGGAGTGATATTCCCACTAGTAATCGATGACGTCGTGGACTCTCCATCTCTTAGGAAAGAAAACTGGTATAATTCTTATTAAAGCCTATAAAAAAGGATTGAAAATCAGGAATTTTCTTATGAAACAAAACAGAGACAAAATCTGCCCCTCAGTAAACTAGCTGATAAACCTTTATCTAGACCTTCCTGCAGGAATTCAAGAATTCTAAAATAATTCTAGCAATAACCTTTGCAATACCACGCAAAAGTGGTTTTCCTGACCTTATGATAAATATGTCTGGTAACTGGTTTACTAGCTTGAAAGAAGGTACCAATAACATTGGCAAAAAAAACTCAGACAGAATAGAGTTCACTTGCTATGCTGACAACATTAAGAGTTTTGAAATCTTAAAAAAAAGGGCCTTGAGATGGAAGATCTTTTCTTTGAGAAAGCCTCCAAGGCTGGCATGATGACATCTGCACCTCACTCCTCATCAAGGAGGCAAAAGAAAATGAATGAGCATCATGGTAAGTGGGATGAATTTAAAGCTCTGGTGTGTTGGGTGTATTTTGCCTCCTCCTAATGGTCAGGATGGGAATATTGCTACATGTGATGAATCGTGGACTCTCACCATCTGATGAAAGAAATAAGGCTAGCAGCTGATGGTTATAGGGTTATGAAAACCCTAATTTGAATGATGGGAGGTTCTCTGTCCCTACACCTCTAAAAGTGAAAAAAGACTGGCAATATTTCAGACCCATACTCTACCTCAGCCAAAACTGCTTGAGTTTGTATTGCAGGTGTTAACCTGCAACATGAGAGGACCTCACCTAATTTCAAGGGCAAAACTTCCCTCATGCAAAGAAGATGCTGTATGTCCCTCCATATATCAACCACTAGAGACCAAGCAAAGTAAGTTTCCACTTAAAGGACAGCAAGTACTGTAGACATCCTCTGCACAGCACTATGTAAGATATCTATCTACCATCCTTAGGCAAAAAATATAACGAAAAACATTGCTAAAAAAAACAAAACACCCAGATTTTTTTTTTACATAATTTTGACACTATCATTTATTTTCACAATTGGGATATAACTAACAAACCAATATGGATTCTCAAACATTTTTTTGTAACTAAAGATAAATCTATATCTTCACAGTAACAGCACACGATCCAAGATGATTACTAGTGTGTAGCTCCCCTATGTCTTGGAAAGGCTAAAAGCTTCCTAAAGTTAGAGATCTTCAGGCTCCTCCCTTACCTCTATATATGCAGTTCTCCTCCTCTTCCCAGTCTAAGTTTTACATAAAGCAATGCTAAGAGAATAGAGAAAAAAAAAAAAGATCATGACGGTACTATATCATGATCAAGAGATAATAACCAATTTATATAACTTAGAGGATCCACAACTTTCTTTTTATATGGAGGGATGGTCACTGACAGTGGAATTTGCCTAAGGCTATATTACATTATACTTATACTAATAGTAACTCCTCAAAAACAATTTATGCTTACCGGATAAATTAACTTCTTTCATAGGGGGTCAAAGCCCACGATCCATTAGTCCTGGGAATTGCTCTTCTCTACCACTAGGAGTAGGCAAAGATTCCCAAACCCCCAAGAGCTGTCAAAACCCCTCCCACTTCACAGGTACCTTAGACTAACGTATAGCCAAGCAAAATGAGGTAGGAAAAAGCAATACAAGGAGCAAGGGTAGAAAAAAAGGAGCAGGGAAAAAAAAGGAGAAAAAACAGAATTTATGCTTACCTGATAAATTACTTTCTCCAACGGTGTGTCCGGTCCACGGCGTCATCCTTACTTGTGGGATATCTCTTCCCCAACAGGAAATGGCAAAGAGTCCCAGCAAAGCTGGCCATATAGTCCCTCCTAGGCTCCGCCCACCCCAGTCATTCGACCGACGGACAGGAGGAAATATATATAGGAGAAACCATATGGTACCGTGGTGACTGTAGTTAGAGAAAATAATTCATCAGACCTGATTAAAAAACCAGGGCGGGCCGTGGACCGGACACACCGTTGGAGAAAGTAATTTATCAGGTAAGCATAAATTCTGTTTTCTCCAACATTGGTGTGTCCGGTCCACGGCGTCATCCTTACTTGTGGGAACCAATACCAAAGCTTTAGGACACGGATGAAGGGAGGGAGCAAATCAGGTTACCTAAACGGAAGGCACCACAGCTTGCAAAACCTTTCTCCCAAAGCCTCCGAAGAAGCAAAAGTATAAAATTTGTAAAATTTGGCAAAAGTGTGCAGTGAAGACCAAGTCGCTGCCTTACATATCTGGTCAACAGAAGCCTCGTTCTTGAAGGCCCATGTGGAACCCACAGCCCTAGTGGAGTGAGCTGTGATTCTTTCAGGAGGCTGCCGTCCGGCAGTCTCATAAGCCAATCGGATGATGCTTTTAAGCCAAAAGGAAAGAAAGGTAGAAGTCGCTTTTTGACCTCTCCTTTTACCAGAATAAACAACAAACAAGGAAGATGTTTGTCTGAAATCTTTTGTAGCCTCTAAATAGAATTTTAGAGCACGGACTACGTCCAAATTGTGTAACAAACGTTCCTTCTTTGAAACTGGATTCGGACATAAAGAAGGTACAACTATCTCCTGGTTAATATTTTTGTTAGAAACAACCTTAGGAAGAAAACCAGGCTTAGTACGCAAAACCACCTTATCTGCATGGAACACCAGATAGGGCGGAGAACACTGCAGAGCAGATAACTCTGAAACTCTTCTTGCAGAAGAAATTGCAACCAAAAACAAAACTTTCCAAGATAGTAACTTAATATCTATGGAATGTAAAGGTTCAAACGGAACCCCTTGAAGAACTGAAAGAACTAGATTTAGACTCCATGGAGGAGTCAAAGGTCTGTAAACAGGCTTGATCCTAACCAGAGCCTGAACAAATGCTTGAACATCTGGCACAGCTGCCAGTCTTTTGTGTAGTAAGACAGATAAAGCAGAGATCTGTCCCTTTAGAGAACTTGCAGATAATCCTTTCTCCAAACCTTCTTGTAGAAAGGAGAGAATCTTAGGAATTTTTATCTTATTCCATGGGAATCCTTTGGATTCACACCAACAGATATATCTTTTCCATATTTTATGGTAAATCTTTCTAGTTACCGGTTTTCTGGCCTGAACCAGAGTATCTATCACAGAATCTGAAAACCCACGCTTCGATAGAATCAAGCGTTCAATCTCCAAGCCGTCAGCTGGAGGGAGACCAGATTTGGATGTTCGAATGGACCCTGAACAGGTCTGCATACCAAGTCCTGCGTGGCCACGCAGGAGCTATCAAGATCACAGAGGCCCTCTCCTGATTGATCCTGGCTACCAGCCTGGGAATGAGAGGAAACGGTGGAAATACATAAGCTAGGTTGAAGGTCCAAGGTGCTACTAGTGCATCTACTAGAGTCGCCTTGGGATCCCTGGATCTGGACCCGTAGCAAGGAACCTTGAAGTTCTGACGAGACGCCATCAGATCCATGTCTGGAATGCCCCATAATTGAGTTATTTGGGCAAAGATCTCCGGATGGAGTTCCCACTCCCCCGGATGGAATGTCTGACGACTCAGAAAATCCGCCTCCCAGTTTTCCACACCTGGGAAGTGGATCGCAGACAGGTGGCAGGAGTGATCCTCCGCCCATTGAATTATTTTGGTCACTTCTTTCATCGCCAGGGAACTCCTTGTTCCCCCCTGATGATTGATATACGCAACGGTCGTCATGTTGTCTGATTGGAACCTTATGAATCTGGCCTTTGCTAGTTGAGGCCAAGCCCTGAGAACATTGAATATCGCTCTCAGTTCCAGAATGTTTATCGGGAGAAGAGACTCTTCCCGAGACCATAGACCCTGAGCTTTCAGGGATTCCCAGACCGCGCCCCAGCCCACTAGACTGGCGTCGGTCGTGACAATGACCCACTCTGGTCTGCGGAAGCTCATTCCCTGGGACAGATGGTCCAGGGTCAGCCACCAACGGAGTGAATCTCTGGTCTTCTGATCTACTTGAATCATTGGAGACAAGTCTGTATAGTCCCCATTCCACTGTTTGAGCATGCACAGTTGTAATGGTCTTAGATGAATTCGTGCAAAAGGAACTATGTCTATTGCTGCAACCATCAACCCTACTACTTCCATGCACTGCGCTATGGAAGGACGAGGAACAGAATGAAGAACTTGACAAGTGCTTAGAAGTTTTGACTTTCTGACCTCTGTCAGAAAAATCCTCATTTCTAAGGAATCTATTATTGTTCCCAAGAAGGGAACTCTTGTTGACGGAGACAGAGAACTTTTTTCTATGTTCACCTTCCATCCGTGTGATCTGAGAAAGGCCAGAACGATGTCTGTATGAGCCTTTGCTTTTGACAGGGACGACGCTTGTATTAGAATGTCGTCCAAGTAAGGTACTACTGCAATGCCCCTCGGTCTTAGAACCGCTAGAAGGGACCCTAGTACCTTTGTGAAAGTCCTTGGAGCAGTGGCTAACCCGAATGGGAGGGCCACAAACTGGTAATGCTTGTCCAGAAAAGCGAACCTTAGGAACTGATGATGTTCTTTGTGGATAGGAATATGTAGGTACGCATCCTTTAGATCCACGGTAGTCAAAAATTGACTTTCCTGGATAGTGGGTAGAATCGTTCGAATGGTTTCCATCTTGAACGATGGTACCCTGAGAAATTTGTTTAGGATCTTCAAATCCAAAATTGGTCTGAAAGTTCCCTCTTTTTTGGGAACTACGAACAGATTGGAATAAAATCCCATTCCTTGTTCCTTTATTGGAACTGGGTGTATCACTCCCATCTTTAACAGGTCTTCTACACAATGTAAGAACGCCTGTCTCTTTATTTGGTTTGAGGATAAGTGAGACATGTGGAACCTTCCCCTTGGGGGTAGTTCCCTGAATTCCAGGAGATAACCCTGAGAAACTATTTCTAGCGCCCAGGGATCCTGAACATCTCTTGCCCAAGCCTGAGCAAAGAGAGAGAGTCTGCCCCCCACTAGATCCGGTCCTGGATCGGGGGCTACTCCTTCATGCTGTTTTGTTAGCAGCGGCAGGCTTCTTGGCCTGCTTACCCTTGTTCCAGCCTTGCATCGGTTTCCAGGCTGGTTTGGGTTGTGAGGCATTACCCTCTTGCTTAGAGGATGCAGAATTAGAGGCCGGTCCGTTCCTGAAATTGCGAAAGGAACGAAAATTAGACTTATTCTTGGCCTTGAAAGGCCTATCTTGTGGAAGGGCGTGGCCCTTTCCCCCAGTGATGTCTGAAATAATCTCTTTCAATTCTGGTCCAAATAGAGTTTTACCTTTGAAAGGGATGTTAAGCAATTTTGTCTTGGATGACACATCCGCTGACCAAGACTTTAGCCAAAGCGCTGTGCGCGCCACGATAGCAAACCCTGAATTTTTCGCCGCTAATCTAGCTAATTGCAAAGCGGCATCTAAAATAAAAGAGTTAGCCAACTTAAGTGCGTGAACTCTGTCCATAACCTCCTCATATGGAGTCTCTCTACTAAGCGAGTTTTCTAGTTCCTCGAACCAGAACCACGCTGCTGTAGTGACAGGAACAATGCACGAAATGGGTTGTAGAAGGTAACCTTGCTGTACAAAAATCTTTTTAAGCAAACCCTCCAATTTTTTATCCATAGGATCTTTGAAAGCACAACTATCTTCGATAGGAATAGTAGTGCGTTTGTTTAGAGTAGAAACTGCCCCCTCGACCTTAGGGACTGTCTGCCATAAGTCCTTTCTGGGGTCGACCATAGGAAATAATTTCTTAAATATAGGGGGGGGGAACAAAAGGTATGCCGGGCTTTTCCCACTCCTTATTCACTATGTCCGCCACCCGCTTGGGTATAGGAAAAGCGTCGGGGTGCACCGGAACCTCTAGGAACTTGTCCATCTTGCATAATTTCTCTGGAATGACCAAGTTGTCACAATCATCCAGGGTAGATAACACCTCCTTAAGCAGTGCGCGGAGATGTTCTAATTTAAATTTAAATGTCACAACATCAGGTTCAGCTTGTTGAGAAATTTTTCCTGAATCTGAAATTTCCCCATCTGACAAAACCTCCCTCATGGCCCCTTCAGATTGGTGTGAGGGTATGACAGAACAATTATCATCAGCGCCCTCCTGCTCTTCAGTGTTTAAAACAGAGCAATCGCGCTTTCTCTGATAAGTAGGCATTTTCGATAAAATATTTGCTATGGAGTTATCCATTACAGCCGTTAATTGTTGCATGGTAATAAGCATTGGCGCGCTAGATGTACTAGGGGCCTCCTGTGTGGGCAAAACTGGTGTAGACACAGTAGGAGATGATGTAGTATCATGTTTACTCCCCTCATCTGAGGAATCATCTTGGGCAATTTCATTATCTGTGGCAGTACTGTCCTTACTTTGTTTGGACGCTATGGCACAATTATCACATAAATTTAAATGGGGAGACACATTGGCTTTCATACATATAGAACATAGCTTATCCGAAGGCACAGACATGTTAAACAGGCTTAAACTTGTCAACAAAGTACAAAAAACGTTTTAAAACAAAACCGTTACTGTCTCTTTAAATTTTAAACAGAAAACACTTTATTACTGAATATGTGAAAAAGTATGAAGGAATTGTTCAAAAATTACCAAAATTTCACCACAGTGTCTTAAAGCATTAAGCGTATTGCACACCAAATTTCAGAGCTTTAACCCTTAAAATAACGGAACCGGAACCGTTTACAAATTACAGTCCCAGCTATAGCCTTTGCTGAGACCTAACCAAGCCCAGAGGGGAATACGATACCAATTGACGCCTTCTAGAAGCTTTTCCAGCAAATTTCAGATCTTCACACATGCATCTGCATGCCCTGCTCTCAAAAAACAACTGCGCAGTAATGGCGCGAAAATGAGGCTCAGTCTACAACTAGGAAGGCCCCCTGACTGGAAAAGGTGTCTAACATATAGTGCCTGCCGTTTAATAAACGTTCCCCAAGTTTATAAATGCGAATTGTCAGCATAAATATGAATAAAATGCCCAAATAAAGCAATCGATTTAGCCCATAAAAATGTCTACCAGTTTTTTAGCCCATATTAAGCCCTTTATTCTGTTTGTTTGACTAAGAAAATGGCTTACCGGTCCCCATGAGGGGAAATGACAGCCTTCCAGCATTACATGGTCTTGTTAGAAATATGGCTAGTCATACCTTAAGCAGAAAAGTCTGCTAACTGTTTCCCCCAACTGAAGTTACTTCATCTCAACAGTCCTATGTGGAAACAGCAATCGATTTTAGTTACTGTCTGCTAAAATCATCTTCCTCTCACAAACAGAAATCTTCATCCTTTTCGGTTTCAGAGTAAATAGTACATACCAGCACTATTTTAAAATAACAAACACTTGATAGAAGAATAAAAACTACATTTAAACACTAAAAAACTCTTAACCATCTCCGTGGAGATGTTGCCTGTGCAACGGCAAAGAGAATGACTGGGGTGGGCGGAGCCTAGGAGGGACTATATGGCCAGCTTTGCTGGGACTCTTTGCCATTTCCTGTTGGGGAAGAGATATCCCACAAGTAAGGATGACGCCGTGGACCGGACACACCAATGTTGGAGAAAAAGGAGCACTCAACACCATGAAAGAAATTACTTTATCCAGTAAGCATAAATTATGTTTTCTTTCATACAGGTGGTGAGAGTCCATGATCCATTACTCCTGGGAACTAATACCCATGTTTGTAGAGTCCACAAGTAAGACACAAAGGATGGGATTTAAAAGCATCTTTCACTGAAAAACTAAATCCACAACCTCACAAAAACCCCAAAAGGGCATTTCTTTTAAATGCACTTAAAATTCAAACTATCAGCCAAAAATAAATCAAACCAAGACAACTGCCAGAAGGACCTTCCTACCAAAGGCTGCCTCAGAAGAAATGGTAGAATTTAGTAAAACTATGCAAAGAAGACCAAGTAGCTGCCTTACAAATTTAGTCAAACAAAGACATTTTTATAATCCCAAGAAATGGCAACTGACCTAGTAGAATGAGAAGTAGTCTCCAAGTAATTAAAAAAAAAAAAAAAAAAGATGTAACCCAGCACATATAGACCAAAAGATAAGTGCACACCAGAGGAATGACCACCAATAAATTCTAGCATCACTAAAGAGTTAGAAAAATATCAAAAAGTATATTTTCATAATACTTCAACGTTCTTACAACATCCAAATTATGCAAAGATTTCTCTGAAGCATTCTTGGGATTAGCACACAAAAAAGGGACAATTTCCAGGCTAATAATGTCTGAAGACACAACTTTAGGTAACAAATCAAACTCAATCCTTAACACTTCATTATCTTGATTAAAGATAAGATAAAGAGGGTCAAAAGAAAGAGCAGAACATTAAGAAACTCTTCTAGCAAAAGAGATGGTCAAAAGTTATAAAACCTTCCAAGAATGAAGCTTAATATTCCCTTCATGCATAGGCTCAAAAGGAGGTGCCGGCAAAACATTTAAACACAAAGTTAAGACCCCAGGGAAGAGAAATTGGCTTGATCACAGGCTTAATTCATGCTAAAGCCTGAACAAAACCATGAATGTCAGGAAGGTTAGCAATCTTCCTATGAAACAAAACATAAAGAGCAGAAATCTCCACTTTCAAAAAGGTGGCAGATAGGCCCTTATCCAAAACATCTTGTAAAAACTGCAAAATTCTAGGAATTCTAAACAAATGCCAGGAAAAGCCATGATCTATACACCAAGCAATAAAAGCCTTCCAGAACATGATAAATCCTTCTAGTCACAGGGTTAGAGCGTGAATTAAAGTTTCAATCACAGAATTTAAGAAACCTCTATGCTTAAGCACTAACCATTCAATCTCCATGCCATCAAGCTTAAAGATTTGAGAACCATAAAGAAAAACGGACCTTGAGACAGAAGGTCTGGACGCAGAGGAAGCGGCCAAGGAGGGAAACTGGACATCTGAACCAGATCTGCATACCAAATCCTGCTAGGCCAAGCTGGAGCAATCAGGATTACTGATGATATCTCTAGTTTTATCTAAAAAATAACTCTGGTAAGAAGTACCAGGGGAGGAAGCAGATAAGCAAGCTGAAATGACCAAAGAGCTACTAGAGAACCCACAAAATCTGCCTGAGGGTCCCTGGACCTCACAAAGTACCTGAAGAAGCCATCAGATCTATCTCTGTGAGACCCTAAAGATCCACAATCTAATTGAATACATCCTGGTGAATAGACCATTCCCCTGGATGCAGAGACTGACGACTGAGAAAATCTGCTTCCCAGTTATTCACGTCTGGAATATGAACTGCAGAGACTAGACAGGAATTGACTTCTACCTATGAGAAAATTTGAAACACTTCCTTCATGACTTAGGAAACTGATTTCCCAGCTAATGATTGATATAAGCTGCTACTGTGACATTGTCTGATGTCCCTTTTCAACAGAGGCCTGAAAATAGCACAGTTCTAGAACATTTATTGGCAACTTCCCCCTTTCTGTAGCTTGTTCTGATGAAAAAAAAACAAAAAAAACAATTGGAAGCTTTAGGTTTACTCTTGGGCATTTTGTCTTAAATCAGGATTTAGACACCATGTCAGCAAACCAGGAATTAAGCCATGACATGCTTTTGACATTCATTTTAATAATATCATATACAGCATCACAAATAAAGGAATTAGCACTCTTGCGTAAACCCAAAAGATCTTCACTGGCAGAATCATTAGGACACTGTTATGAAACACTAGTTAACCAGTAAGAAGCAGTATCAGCTACATCAGCAATAGAGAGAGCAGGCCTAAACAAATACCCTGCTTGCAGAAAGGCCCTTCTAAGAAAGCACTTAGTTTATGGACCCTTTAGATAGGTAGTTAGAACCCTGCCTTGTGCTGTGTTCCAAAGGAATAGCAGTACACTTAGCTAAAATGGAAATTGCCCCATCTACCTTAAGGACAGTTTCCCACAGTTCAACATTGGAGGCAGGTAAAGGATATAACTTCTTAAACCTTGCAGAAGGATTATAAGAATTACCTGGCTTCGACCATTCCCTAGAAACTATCTCAGAGACAGCATCTGGAATAGGAGCAACCTAGTGTTTTTTAGCAACAGTTCTAAAAACTGAATCTAAACAATTAGAAGGATTATCCTCTAAACTCTTAGGGGCCTATTTATCAAGCTCCGTATGGAGCTTGATGCCCCATGTTTCTGGCGAGCCTTCAGACCGCTGCTCCATAACCTGTCCGCCTGTTCTGAGGCGGCGGACAGACATCACTAGCGGGAAATCGTGAATCTGCAGGGGGTGGTTTTGCACCAGCAGTTCACAAGAACTGCTGGTGCAATGATAAATGCTGAGAGCGTATGCTGTCAGCATTTATTGATGTGCAGCGGACATGATCCGCAATATCGGATCATGTCCACTCGCACGTTCTTAAATAGGCCCCTTAGAGTCTTTAACCCCTAAAATAAGTAAAACACAGATTTTAAAAGAGAACAGATATGTTCAACTTTAAATAAAGAGGATGTATCAGGCTCAACATCAGAGGAGGATTCCTCATCAGAGAAAACTTTGAAGAAACAACAGTATTCCTGGCGTCAGGAGATATAGCACTTATAGAAGGTAAATTCTGAACTGACCATTTACACTTACTTAAAGGCAGGTGAGCTGCCAAAACTTCAGAAACTGCAGATTTGAGGAGATTTTTCCCACCCGGAGCAAATTCTATAGAGTTCCCCTGTAAAGAAAAAACAGAAGGAGCAGTAATACCCATAGAAGCAGCATTAGGGTGGTTGAATGCACATACACAATTAAATAAGCTGGAGGAGAAACATTAGTAGTTTTACAATAAAGACACTTAATATAGGTAGGAAGGTGTTCAGGAGACTCAGCTTCTAAGGTAGATTTAGAGACAGAATCTGAAAGCTTCATTATAGCATTGAACAACAATAGCATAAAGTATATCCCCTTAAAAAATCTCGAGGAAAATGTAACCCCTACTAAAGAAGCTAAATAAAAAAACGTACAAACTCAAAGCATGCTAAGACAAACAAAAAATAACGTAGGGGACAAGTAAACTCCACATCCAAAGCCTGTATAACGCTCAGCTGAAAAGGAATACGTGTGCAATCCCGAGGGCTTATGAGCATTATCCTTAAGCGCGGTAAAAAATTCAAACTAAGCACGCCAAAAAATCTGACGCGGATCAAAAAAATCTAATAAAAAGGGAAAATATATTCTCTCCCAAGGCTGTATATATAAATAAATATATAACTATAGTTGCCCACATAAGGCTATAGTGTCATATAGATACAAATATGAAACCAACAGACACTCATCTACCAGTAAACCAGTAGAAAGCAAAAGGAGAACTAAACCATATCAGCAGAGGTTATGGAATATGAGTATATTGTAGATCCATAGAAGGAGGCAAAAGACTAGTCCCTGCGCCCATTTATGGAAGGTCTGTGACAAATTGTCCCATGAGGTGAAAAAAACATAATTTATGCTTACCTGATAAATTTATTTCTCTTGTAGTGTATCCAGTCCACGGATCATCCATTACTTGTGGGATATTCTCCTTCCCAACAGGAAGTTGCAAGAGGATCACCCACAGCAGAGCTGCTATATAGCTCCTCCCCTAACTGCCATATCCAGTCATTCGACCGAAACAAGCCGAGAAAGGAGAAACCATAGGGTGCAGTGGTGACTGAAGTTTAATTAAAATTTAGACCTGCCTTAAAAGGACAGGGCGGGCCGTGGACTGGATACACTACAAGAGAAATAAATTTATCAGGTAAGCATAAATTATGTTTTCTCTTGTTAAGTGTATCCAGTCCACGGATCATCCATTACTTATGGGATACCAATACCAAAGCTTAAGTACACGGATGATGGGAGGGACAAGGCAGGAACTTAAACGGAAGGAACCACTGCCTGTAGAACCTTTCTCCCAAAAACAGCCTCCGAAGAAGCAAAAGTATCAAATTTGTAAAATTTTGAAAAGGTATGAAGCGAAGACCAAGTCGCAGCCTTGCAAATCTGTTCAACAGAGGCCTCATTTTTAAAGGCCCAGGTGGAAGCCACAGCTCTAGTAGAATGAGCTGTAATTCTTTCAGGGGGCTGCTGTCCAGCAGTCTCATATGCTAAACGGATTATACTCCGAAGCCAAAAAGAAAGAGAGGTTGCCGAGGCCTTTTGACCTCTCCTCTGTCCAGAGTAAATAACAAACAGGTGAGATGTTTGGCGAAAATCTTTAGTAGCCTGCAAGTAAAACTTCAATGCACGGACTACGTCTAGATTATGCAAAAGACGTTCCTTCTTTGAAGAAGGATTAGGGCATAATGATGGAACAATCATCTCTTGATTGAAACCACCTTAGGTAAAAACCCAGGTTTTGTACGCAGAACTACTTTATCTGAATGAAATATCAGATAAGGAGAATCACAATGTAAGGCAAATTACTCCGAGACTCTTCGAGCCGAGGAAATAGCCATCAGAAAAAGAACTTTCCATGATAGAAGTTTGATATCAATAGAATGAAGGGGTTCAAACGGAACCCCTTGAAGAACTTTAAGAACCAAGTTTAATCTCCATGGGGGAGCAACAGGTTTAAACACAGGCTTAATTCTAACTGAAGCCTGACAAAATGCCTGAACGTCTGGAACTTCTGCCAGACGCTTGTGTAAAAGAATAGACAGAGCAGAAATCTGTCCCTTTAAAGAACTAGCTGCTAGTCCTTTGTCCAAACCCTCTTGGAGGAAGGACAATATCCTAGGAATCCTAACCCTACTCCATGAGTAATTCTTGGATTCACACCAATGAAGATATTTACGCCAAATCTTGTGGTACATTTTGCTGGTGACAGGCTTTCGTGCCTGTATTAAGGTATCAATTACTGACTCGGAGAAGCCACGCTTTGATAGGATCAAGCGTTCAATATCCATGCAGTCAGTCTCAGAGAAAGTAGATTCGGATGATTGAAAGGACCTTGTATTAGAAGGTCTTGTCTCAGAGGCAGAGTCCATGGTGGAAAGGATGACATGTCCACTAGGTCTGCATACCAGGTCCTGCGTGGCCAAGCAGGCGCTATCAATATCACCGATGCTCACTCCTGTTTGATTTTGGCAATCAGACGAGGGAGCAGAGGAAACGGTGGAAACACATAGGCCAGGTTGAAGAACCAAGGCGCTGCTAGAGCATCTATCAGTGCCGCTTCTGGGTCCCTGGACCTGGATCCGTAACAAGGAAGCTTGGCGTTCTGGCGAGACGCCATGAGATCCAGTTCTGATTTGCCCCAACGGAGAACCAATTGAGCAAACACCTCCGGATGGAGTTCCCACTTCCCCGGATGAAAAGTCTGACGACTTAGAAAATCCGCCTCCCAGTTCTCTACCCCTGGGATATGAATCGCTGATAGGTGGCAAGAGTGAGTCTCTGCCCAGCGAATTATCTTGGAGACTTCTGACATCGCTAGGGAACTCCTGGTCCCCCCTTGATGGATGATGTAAGCCACAGTCGTGATGTTGTCCGACTGAAATCTGATGAACCTCAGTGTTGCTAACTGAGGCCAAGCTAGAAGAGCATTGAATATTGCTCTTAACTCCAGAATATTTATTGGGAGGAGTTTCTCCTCCTGAGTCCATGAACCCTGAGCCTTCAGGGAGTTCCAGACTGCACCCCAACCTAGAAGGCTGGCGTCTGTTGTTACAATGGTCCAATATGGCCTGCGAAAGGTCATACCTTTGGACAGATGGACCCGAGATAACCACCAGAGAAGAGTATCTCTGGTTTCCTGATCCAGATTTAGTAGAGGGGACAAATCTGTGTAATCCCCATTCCACTGACTGAGCATGCATAATTGCAGCGGTCTGAGATGCAGGCACGCAAATGGCACTATGTCCATCGCCGCTACCATTAAGCCGATTACTTCCATGCACTGAGCCACCCTGGGGCGCGGAATGGAGTGAAGAACACGGCAAGCATTTAGAAGTTTTGATAACCTGGACTCTGTCAGGTAAATTTTCATTTCTATAGAATCTATCAGAGTCCCTAGGAAGGAAACCCTTGTGAGAGGAGATAGAGAACTCTTTTCTTCGTTCACTTTCCACCCATGCGACCTCAGAAATGCCAGAACTATCTCTGTATGAGACTTGGCAATTTGAAAGCTTGACGCCTGTATCAGGATGTCGTCTAGGTAAGGAGCCACCGCTATGCCTCGCGGTCTTAGAACCGCCAGAAGTGAGCCCAGAACCTTTGTAAAAATTCTTGGGGCTGTAGCCAACCCGAATGGAAGAGCTACAAACTGGTAATGCCTGTCTAGAAAGGCAAACCTCAGGAACCGATGATGATTCTTGTGGATCGGAATGTGAAGGTAGGCATCCTTTAAGTCCACTGTGGTCATGTACTGACCCTCTTGGATCATGGGTAAAATGGTTCGAATAGTTTCCATCTTGAATGATGGAACTCTGAGGAATTTGTTTAGGATCTTTAGATCCAAAATTGGTCTGAAGGTTCCCTCTTTTTTGGGAACCACAAACAGATTTGAATAAAACCCCTGTCCTTGTTCCGTCCGCGGAACTGGATGGATCACTCCCATTACAAGGAGGTCTTGCACGCAGCTTAGGAATGCCTCTTTCTTTATCTGGTTTGCAGATAATCTTGAAAGGTGAAATCTCCCTTGTGGGGGAGAAGCTTTGAAGTCCAGAAGATATCCCTGAGATATGATCTCCAACGCCCAGGGATCCTGAACATCTCTTGCCCACGCCTGGGTAAAGAGAGAGAGTCTGCCCCCTACTAGATCCGTTGTTGGATAGGGGGCCGCTCCTTCATGCTGTCTTGGAGGCAGCAGCAGGCTTTCGGCCTGCTTGCCCTTGTTCCAGGACTGGGTAGGTTTCCAGGCCTGCTTAGATTGAGGAAAAGTTCCCTCTTGTTTTGAAGTAGAGGGAGCTGATCCTGCACCTGCCTTGAAATTTCGAAAGGCACGAAAATTAGACTGTTTGGCCCTTGATTTGGCCCTGTCCTGAGGAAGGGTATGACCCTTACCTCCAGTAATGTCAGCAATAATTTCTTTCAAACCAGGCCCGAATAAGGTCTGCCCCTTGAAAGGAATGTTAAGTAATTTAGACTTTGAAGTCACATCAGCTGACCAGGAATTAAACCATAGCGCCCTACGCGCCTGGATGGCGAATCCGGAATTCTTAGCCGTTAGTTTAGTCAAATGAACAATGGCATCAGAAACAAATGAGTTAGCTAGCTTAAGTGTTCTAAGCTTGTCAATAATTTCAGTCAATGGAGCTGTATGGATGGCCTCTTCCAGGGCCTCAAACCAGAATGCCGCCGCAGCAGTGACAGGCGCAATGCATGCAAGGGGCTGTAAAATAAAAACCTTGTTGAATAAACATTTTCTTAAGGTAACCCTCTAATTTTTTTATCCATTGGATCTGAAAAAGCACAACTGTCCTCAACCGGGATAGTGGTACGCTTTGCTAAAGTAGAAACTGCTCCCTCCACCTTAGGGACTGTCTGCCATAAGTCCTGTGTAGTGGCATCTATTGGAAACATTTTTCTAAATATAGGAGGTGGGGAAAAGGGCACACCGGGTCTATCCCACTCCTTACTAATAATTTCTGTAAGCCTTTTAGGTATTGGAAAAACATCAGTACTCACCGGCACTGCATAGTATTTATCCAGCCTACACAATTTCTCTGGCACTGCAATTGTGTCACAGTCATTCAGAGCAGCTAATACCTCCCCAAGTAACACACGGAGGTTCTCAAGCTTAAATTTAAAATTAGAAATCTCTGAATCAGGTCTCCCCGATTCACAGACGTCACCCACAGACTGAAGCTCTCCGTCCTCAGGTTCTGCATATTGTGACGCAGTATCAGACATGGCTCTTACAGCATCTACGCGCTCTGTATCTCGTCTAACCCCAGAGCTATCACGCTTGCCTCTCAATTCAGGCAATCTGGCTAATACCTGTGACAGGGTATTATTCATGATTGCAGCCATGTCCTGCAAAGTAATCGCTATGGGCATCCCTGATGTACTTGGCGCCATATTAGCGTGCGTCCCTCGAGCGGGAGGCGAAGGGTCCGACACGTGGGGAGAGTTAGTTGGCCTAACTTCCCCCTCGACAGACCCCTCTGGTGACAATTCTTTTATAGATAAAGATTGATTTTTACATTTAGTACACATTCTCCTATGGGGCTCCACAATGGCTTTTAAACATAATGAACAAGTAGTTTCCTCTGTGTCAGACATGTTTGTACAGACTAGCAATGAGACTAGCAAGCTTGGAAAACACTTTAAACAAAGTTAACAAGCAATATAAAAAACGTTACTGTGCCTTTAAGAGAAACAAATTTTGGCAAAATTTGAAATAACAGTGAAAAAAGGCAGTTACACTAACAAAGTTTTTACAGTGTATGTAACAAGTTAGCAGAGCATTGCACCCACTTGCAAATGGATGATTAACCCCTTAATACAAAAAACAGATTAACAAAATGAAAAATATGTTTTTTAAACAGTCATAACAACTGCCACAGCTCCTACTTTTGAAGCCTTTTGAGCCCATCAGAGATGTCCTATAGCATTGCAGGGGACTGCTGAGGGAAGCTGAATGTCACAGTTTGTAATTTTAAGTGCACCAACTGTAACTTTTATACTATAACAGTGGAAAGCCTCTGTTTCTAGGCAAAAATAAAGCCAGCCATGTGGAAAAAACTAGGCCCCAATAAGTTTTATCACCAAAGCATATATAAAAACGATTAAACATGCCAGCAAACGTTTTATATTACACTTTTATAAGAGTATGTATCTCTGTTAATAAGCCTGATACCAGTCGCTATTAAATCACTGCATTTAGGCTTAACTTACATTAATCCGGTATCAGCAGCATTTTTCTAGCAAGTTCCATCCCTAGAAATATGTTTACTGCACATACCTTATTGCAGGAAAACCTGCACGCCATTCCCTCTCTGAAGTTACCTCACTCCTCAGAATATGTGAGAACGGCAATGGATCTTAGTTACTTCTGCTAAGATCATAGAAATCACAGGCAGATTCTTCTTCTAATGCTGCCTTTGATAAAACAGTACACTCCGGTACCATTTAAAAATAACAAACTTTTGATTGAAGTTAAGAAACTAACTATAATACACCACTCTCCTCTTACTACGTCCATCTTTGTTGAGACTTGCAAGAGAATGACTGGATATGGCAGTTAGGGGAGGAGCTATATAGCAGCTCTGCTGTGGGTGATCCTCTTGCAACTTCCTGTTGGGAAGGAGAATATCCCACAAGTAATGGATGATCCGTGGACTGGATACACTTAACAAGAGAAAGATCCACTAACCATACCCCATAATAGGGATGCACATTCAGATCTTCCATGATGATCCGAATGCGGAAGTAAGCATCGAATCAGGCCTTTCGGATATATTTGTAGCCGGATTAATTCTTGTAAAAGATCCCCACTCTAAGATCTGGATTTGCAGAGATCTTAGTGTGGGGATCTTTACAGGAATTAATCCAGCTACGAAAATATCCGACGGGCGCGAGTTGCTTCTTATTTCCACATTTGGGTCCTCACAAAAGATTAAAATGTATATCCCTACCCCATATACATCCCTCTGACAAACACTGTACTCTAAGAGGAAACCGGACCTCAACAGACTGAAAACCCCTCTTATTAAAGAATCATATGCACATCTTCATTCTTCACCTTCCTCCAGCGGAGGCAAAGACAAGACAAAGGTAACTGTGAGGTGGCAGGGGTTTTATAGAGCGTTTGGGGTATGGTAATTTTTGTCTCTTAGGGGTAGAGGAGAGTAATTCCCAGGAGTAATTGATCCTGGACTCTCACCACCTTTATGAAAGAAATACAATTCGATTATAAAAAACTTTTAGTTAAAAATGACAGTAAATTATTTAGTATTAATGTATATAACAGTATTTAGAACTACATTTTTACAAATACACATTATTAAGGTGACATTATACTGTAAATGTTTTCCCCTTTCTGTGTTCCCAATGATCTATTTCACCTGCTAGAGTGTATTAAATTGTTTACAAATAACTCATTTGCCTTTTTTCTCATTTGAAATAGCTGCTTTTACCCGTTTAAGCCACCATCTATATTACATATTGTAATAAAGCAGTACCGATTAAAGAAAAGCTACGCAAACAAAATACAGTATCAGAAATCAACCTCCCAATGGGGGAAGAGAGATAATCTAGACCATCTGAAAGAGGTTTCCTTCAGGTAGTTTGAATAAAATGAAAGCAAATATCAGATGGTTGCTTGAGCATACTGCCCCTATTAATTATCTAACGTGAAATGTAGAGCACCTTTTCCAGGAACAAATATTTGATTAGGTGCTTGGTATTTGGTATGTTGATCCTTGATGGACTCTGACAAAGGAAGACCTTGGCCACAATTCCTTCTCTCCATTCAACAGGTTAACTGTTATTATACAATAACTTATCTTTTCCAGATAAAATAAAGTTCTGGTGGGATGACTCACATGGCTGAGCAGTTATACTTTAGGAGTAACAGGAGTAATAAAAGGGGTGAATAAATTTGCATGTATATTAATCCTGACCTTAAACATATAATAAGGGAAGATATTAATGATGATACAGGTGATAATGTAGAGACCCTGTGGGTTGAAATAAAGAGTGGGGAAAAAAAGCCTAAAAAAATATTACTAGGAACATGCTACAAGCCCCCCAACATTAGTGACATGGAGGAAACAACTACTAATGCAAATAGGAAAGGCTGCTAATAATACCAGTGTTGTAATTATGGGAGATTTGAACTACCCCAACATAAACTGGGCCAATGAAACTAGTAATACAGCTAAGGGAGATACATTTGTAAACGTTCTCAGGGATAACTTCATGTCACAGTTAATAGAGGAGCCAATTATGAATAAAGCTATATTGGATTTAGTGCTATCAAACAATACAGATATGATATCAAACATAGAAGTCAAATAATATTTAGATAAAAGCGATCATAACATAAGCAGCGTTATAAAGGATTCAACTAAGACTTTTAATTTTAAGAAAGTAAAATTCAATGATTTAAGTAAATTGTTAAAAAAAATATTCACTAATAAAAATAGAGGATAAATGGATAACATTTAAAACTTTGCTAAATAAACTTACATATCAACACATAACACATGGTTATAAAAGTAAAAGAAATAAATCCAAGCCAATGTGGCTAAATAAAAATTTGTTAAGAGAAATTAGGAAATAATGTATGGCATTTAAATTATTCAGAGAAAATAATACAGGGTCAGCATACCAAATATATTAGCAATGTAACAAAGCATGTAAAAACAAAAAAACAGTCAAATTAGCCAAAATTGAAAATGAAAGTCAAACCCTAAAAGGTGTTTTAAGTATATAAATGGCAAAAAATCTAATGAAGGTACATTAAAGGGTTAGTAAACCTAGCAAATAATGTTATATAATTCTGCACATAGCGCAGAATTATATAACATTAGCTTAGCACCAGGTTTCTAAAGCAAATTGTTAGATATGTAGCAAAGAAAACAGAACGCCGCTCCTGGCTCTACTGAGTGGGTCTGTTTTCTTCTCCTAAGCACATCTCGGCACGCTGTCTAATCACAGCCAGCGTGATCGAGTTATTAAACTCAATGTAGCTTGCTCCTGCTACAAGACCAGAGCGGGATCGAGCTACATTGATTTTAATAGCGCAATCTGCGCACTGTGACTAGACAGCGTGCCCGCGATGAGCATAGCAGAAGAAAACAGACCCACTCAGTAGAACCAGGAGCGGCATTCTGTTTTCTTTGCTAAATATCTATCTAACAATTTGCTTTAGAAACTTGGCTCTAAGCTAATGTTATATAATTCTGCACTATGTGCAGAATTATTTAAGATTATTTGCTAGGTTAACTGGCCCTTTAAACTGTGTGAAGGGTAGCATGAATAACAGTGACAGGGAAAGGGTACTAAACCAGTTATTTTCTTCAGTATACACAAGAGAAAAACCAATGGGAGATACACTGAAACAACCTAGAACATACAAGCCCATACCATTAACTGGGTTATATCTAGAGGATATTAGGGAAAAAAAATGTATAATATTAAGGTAAATATAAACTCCAGGCTCAGATGGAATACACCCATGGGTTTTACAGGAACTTAACACTGTTATAGACAAACCTCTACTCTTATTTTTTCAAGACTCAGACATAGTACCCCAGTACTGGCATAAAGCTGCAGTGCCACTTTTTAAAAAGGGAAGTAGGGCTGATCAAGGAAGCTATAGACCAGTTAGTCTGACATCAATAGTGGGTAAGATATTTGAAGGGATTATACTGATGAGTATATTTGTGTAAAACAAGATTATAAATTCAAATCAGCATGGTTAATTAGAAATTAGATCATGTAAAACTAATCTAATTAGATTATACAAGGAAGTAAGTAAATATAAGGGAATCAGTTGATGTGATATACTTGGACTTTGCAAAGGCAATTGATACAGTGCCACATGAAAGATTAATGCACAAAATTAAGGAACTGAAAATAGCTGAAAATGTTAGCTCATGGATAAATAACTGGGTAAAAGACAGGGAGCAACGAGTAGTAGTAAAGGATCATACTCAGATTTGACAAAGGTAATTAGTGAAGTCCCCCAGGGATCAGTACTGGGCTCTTTCTTTTTAATATTTTTATTAATGACTGGGAACAATAAGTAAATAGCAACATCTCTTTTTTTGCATATGATACAAAGTTGTGTAAGGTCATTAGGTCAGTGCAGGATGAAATTGCTTTACAAGGGGATCTTCAAAAATTAGAAGAATGGGCAGGTAAAGGGAAAATTAGATTTAATATCGGGAAATGCAAGGTTCTACATTTTGGAAGTAAAAATAAGCATGCAACCAATTATTTAAATAGGACTAGACTTAGCCAAACAAAGGGAGGAAAGGGATTTGGGAGTAGTAATAGATAACAAGCTAAAGATTGGTGCACAATGCAACACAGTGGCTTCTAAGGCTAATAAGATACTAGCATGTATTAAAAGAGGCATTGATGCAAGGGAGGAAAGCATAATTCTGTCACTATATAAATCCCTGGTAAGACCTCACCTTGAGTATTGAGTGCAGTTCTGGAGGACCAATCTCAAAAAAAGACATTGCAGACTCGGAAAAAGTTCAGAGAAGGGCTACAAAGTTAATAAGGAGAATGGAGAATTTAAGCTATGAGAAGTTAACCAAAATGGGTCTGTTTTCACTAGAAAAAAAAGTCGCTTGAGAGGTGACACGATTACTTTATATAAATATATTCAAAGCTTATATACAGAGATGGCAGAAGCTCTGTTTATTGCAAGTAACATTTTGTGACAAGAGGTTACAATTTAGGGCTGGAGGAAAGAAGATTTAATCTCCAGCAAGGTAAACGGTTTTTCACTGTAAGAGAAATTCAATTGTGGAACTCATTACCTAAGAAGGTAGTAAATACCAATACATTAAATAAATAAAAAAATGGTTAAGATACATTTCTGTCTAGAAACAGAATTCAGGGATATGATTGCGTGTTTTAAATGGGTCACATTTTTAATGGTATTAATTTAAGCTCAACAGGAACTGTTATTGTAAGTATATTAATATTTGTATAGGTTGAACTCGATGGATGTCTGTCTTTTTTCAACCTCATCTACTATGTTACTATGTTTACTGCAATATCATACAATGTAGCAAATGGTGCTGCCATAGACTGTTAGAGACCTGCACCCTCCTAAGCTCCTATCAGCCTACCTAGGTTGACTCTTCAACCAAGGACTCCAAGAGAACAAAGTCAATTAGATAATAAAAGTAAACTGGAAAGTTGAAATGACATGCTCTATCTGAATCATGAATGTTTATTTTGACTTTACTGTCCCTTTAAACAGCTCTGGTTAAAAGAGCATTTTAAAAGACTATATGGATATTCAGCATCTTTTCTAAAAACAGAATTTATGTTTACCTGATAAATTTCTTTCTCCTACGGTGTATCCGGTCCACGGCTTCATCCTTACTTGTGGGATATTCTCAATCCCTACAGGAAGTGGCAAAGAGAGCACACAGCAAAGCTGTCCATATAGCTCCCCTCAGGCTCCGCCCCCCCAGTCATTCGACCGACGGTTAGGAAAAAAAGGAGAACCATAGGGTGCAGTGGTAACTGTAGTTATAAAAATAAATTTAAACCTGACTAAAATGCCAGGGTGGGCCGTGGACCGGATACACCGTAGGAGAAAGAAATTTATCAGGTAAACATAAATTCTGTTTTCTCCTACATTGGTGTATCCGGTCCACGGCTTCATCCTTACTTGTGGGAACCAATACCAAAGCTTTAGGACACGGATGAAGGGAGGGAACAAGTCAGGTAACCTAAACGGAAGGCACCACTGCTTGCAAAACCTTTCTCCCAAAAATAGCCTGCGAAGAAGCAAAAGTATCAAATTTGTAAAATTTGGCAAATGTATGCAGTGAAGACCAAGTCGCTGCCTTACAGATCTGTTCAACAGAAGCCTCATTCTTGAAAGCCCAAGTGGAAGCCACAGCTCTAGTAGAGTGAGCTGTAATTCATTCAGGAGGCTGCCTTCCAGCAGTCTCATAAGCCAACCGGATGATGCTTTTCAGCCAGAAAGACAGAGGTCGCAGTCGCCTTTTGACCTCTCATCTTACCAGAATAGACGACAAACAAGGACGAAGTTTGTCTGAAATCTTTAGTTGCTTTTAGGTAAAACTTCAAAGCACGAACCACATCGAGATTGTGTACCAGAAGTTCCTTGTTAGAAGCTGGGTTAGGACACAGAGAAGGAACAACTATTTCCTGGTTAATATTCTTATTGGAAACCACTTTTGGAAGAAAACCAGGTTTGGTACTTAAAACGACCTTATCTGTATGAAACACCAGATAGGGTGAATTACACTGCAAAGCAGACAATTCAGAAACTCTTCTAGCGGAAGAGATAGCAACCAAAAACAAAACTTTCCAAGATAGTAACTTAATATCTATGGAATGTAGAGGTTCAAACGGAACCCCCTGAAGAACTGAAAGAACTAGATTTAGACTCCATGGAGGAGCCACAGGTCTGTAGACAGGCTTGATTCTGACTAAAGCCTGCACAAACTCCTGAACATCTGGCATTGCTGCCAGACGTTTGTGTAACAAAACAGACAGAGCTGATATCTGTCCTTTTAAGGAACTAGCTGACAAACCTTTCTCCAATCCTTCTTGGAGAAAAGCTAAAATCCTTGGAATCCTAATCTTACTCCATGAGTAACCCTTGGATTCGCACCAACAAAGATATTTCCGCCATATCTTATGGTAAATCTTCCTAGTGACAGGCTTTCTAGCCTGAATCAGGGTATCTATAACTGAATCCGAAAACCCACGCTTAGCTAGAATCAAGCGTTCAATCTCCAAGCAGTCAGTTGCAGAGAGACTAGGTTTGGATGTACGAATGGACCTTGAATTAGAAGGTCCTGCCTCAAAGGTAGCTTCCATGGTGGAACCGATGACATATTCACCAGGTCTGCATACCAGGTCCTGCGTGGCCACGCAGGAGCTATAAGAATTACCGAAGCCTTCACCTGTTTGATCCTGGCTACTAGCCGTGGGAGAAGAGGAAACGGTGGAAAGACATAAGCTAGATTGAATGACCAAGGCGCTGCTAAGGCATCTACCAGTGTCGCCTTGGGATCCCTGGACCCGTAACATGGAACTTTTGAGTTCTGACGTGACGCCATCAGATCCAGATCCGGAATGCCCCATAGTTGAGTTAACTGGGCAAAAACCTCCGGGTGAAGTTCCCACTCCCCCGGATGGAAAGTCTGACGACTCAGATAATCCGCTTCCCAGTTGTCCACTCCTGGGATGTGAATTGCTGATAGATGGCAGGAGCGATCCTCTGCCCATTTGATGATCTTGGATACCTCTCTCATCGCCAGGGAACTCTTCGTTCCCCCCTGATGATTGATGTACGCTACAGTCGTCATGTTGTCCGACTGAAATCTGATGAATCTGGCCTCCGCTAGTTGAGGCCATGCCTGGAGCGCATTGAATATCGCTCTCAATTCCAATATGTTTATCGGGAGAAGAGATTCTTCCCGAGACCATAGACCCTGAGCCTTCAGGGACTCCCAGACCGCGCCCCAGCCCAAAAGACTGGCGTCGGTCGTGACGATGATCCCCTCCGGTCTGTGGAAACTCATTCCCTGAGACAGGTGATCTAGAGACAGCCACCAGAGGAGTGAGTCTCTGGTTTTCTGGTCCATTTGAATCTGGGGAGACAAGTCTGCATAATCCCCATTCCACTGTTTGAGCATGCACAGTTGCAATGGTCTTAAATGAATTCGAGCAAAAGGAACCACGTCCATTGCCGCAACCATTAGTCCTATTACCTCCATGCACTGAGCTATGGAGGGCTGAGGAATGGATTGAAGAACTCGACAAGCGTTCAGAAGCTTTAACTTCCTGACCTCTGTCAGAAAGATCTTCATTTCTACGGAGTCTATTATTGTTCCCAGAAAGGGAACCCTTGTGGACAGGGACAGGGAACTTTTTTCTATGTTCACCTTCCACCCGTGAGATCTGAGAAAGGCTAAAACAATGTCTGTATGAGCCCTTGCTTTGGGAAGGGACGATGCTTGTATTAGAATGTCATCTAGGTAAGGTGCTACTGCAATGCCCCTCGGCCTTAGCACCGCTAGAAGGGACCCTAACACCTTTGTGAAAATTCTGGGAGCAGTGGCTAAACCGAACGGAAGAGCCACGAACTGGTAATGTTTGTCCAGAAAGGCGAACCTCAGGAACTGATGGTGATCTTTGTGAATAGGAATATGCAGGTACGCATCCTTTAAGTCCACGGTAGTCATGTATTGACCCTCCTGGATTGTTGGTAAAATTGTACGAATGGTTTCCATTTTGAATGATGGAACTCTGAGGAATTTGTTTAGAATCTTTAAGTCCACAATTGGCCTGAAAGTTCCTTCTTTTTTGGGAACTACAAACAGGTTTGAGTAAAAACCCAGTCATTGTTCCGCTGTTGGAACTGAGTGTATCACTCCCATCTTTAATAGGTCTTCTACGCAACATAAGAATGCCTGTCTCTTTATCTGGTCTAAAGATAAGCGAGACATGTGGAACCTTTCCCTTGGAGGAAAGTCCTTGAACTCTAGAAGATACCCCATAGAAACAATTTCTAGTGCCCAGGGGTCCGGAACATCTCTTGACCAAGCCTGAGCAAAGAGAGAAAGTCTGCCCCCTACTAGATCCGGTCCCAGATTGGGGGCTACCCCTTCATGCTGTCTTGGTAGCAGCAGCAGGCTTCTTGGCCTGTTTGCCCTTGTTCCAGCCTTGCAATGGCTTCCATGCTGGTTTGGGCTGGGATGCGTTACCCTCTTGCCTAGTGGCTGTAGAGGTAGAAGCAGGTCCGTTCCTGAAATTGCGAAAGGAACAAAAATTAGACTTATTTTTAGCCTTGAAAGGTCTATCCTGTGGAAGGGCATGGCCCTTTCCCCCAGTGATATCTGAAATAATTTCCTTCAACTCTGGCCCAAATAGGGTCTTACCCTTGAAAGGAATATTAAGTCATTTTGTTTTGGACGACACATCCGCCGACCAAGACTTTAACCAAAGCGCTCTGCGCGCCACAATTGCAAAACCAGAATTTTTCGCCGCTAATTTAGCTAACTGGAAAGCGGCGTCTGAAATGAAAGAATTATCCAACTTCAGGGCGTGAATTCTGTCCATGACTTCATCATAAGAAGTCTCCTTTTGGAGCGAGTTTTCTAGTTCCTCAAACCAAAAAGCCGCTGCAGTGGTTACAGGAATAATGCAAGAAATTGGTTGAAGAAGAAAACCCTGTTGAACAAAGATTTTCTTAAGTAAACCTTCTAATTTTTTATCCATAGGATCTTTGAAAGCGCAACTGTCTTCTATTGGTATAGTCGTGCGCTTAGCTAGCGTTGAAACTGCCCCCTCTACCTTAGGGACCGTCTGCCATGCGTCCCTCCTAGGGTCAACAATTGGGAACATTTTCTTAAATATAGGAGGGGGAACAAAGGGTACACCTGGCTTCTCCCACTCCTTAGTCACGATATCCGCCACCCTCTTAGGTATCGGAAATGCATCAGTGTGTACTGTGACCTCTAAGAATTTGTCCATTTTACACAATTTTTCAGGGATCACCAAAGGATCACAATCATCAAGTGTAGCTAGGACCTCCTTAAGTAGGGCGCGGAGGTGTTCTAGCTTAAATTTAAATGCTATGGCATAAGGCTCTGCCTGCTGAGAAACTTTCCCTGTGTCAGAAATTTCTCCCTCAGACAGGCCCTCCCTCACCGCCAAGTCAGATTGATGTGAGGGCACTACAGATAAATTATCCTCTGCGTCAGCTTGCTCATTTTCTGTGTTTAAAACTGAGCAATCACGCTTCCTAGGAAAAGCTGGCAGATTGGATAAAAATGCTGAGAGAGAATTATCCATTACTGCCGCTAACTGTTGCATAGTAATCGCAATTGGTGCGTTAGATGTACTGGGCATCGCTTGCGCGGGCATAGCTGGTGTTGACACAGAAGGGGAGGATAAATTTAATGGGGGAACCACCTTGGCCTTTGAACATAGAGAACATAGGCTATCTGAAGGTTCAGACATGTTTAACAGACTTAAAAGTAACTTCAATGCAATAAAATTTATTTTTGACAAAAACGTTACTGTCTCTTTAAATAATAAAAGTGCACACTTTATTACTGAAACATCAAAAAACCATCAAAAACACATCCGATTTTTATGAAATTTTCACCACAGTGTCATAATGCTTTCAAAAGGTTGCACACAAATTTTCAGACCAATTAACCCCTTAATGCCCAAACTGGAGCTAATAGCAGTTAACCGGTTACCACACTACAGTACTCTGCCACAGCTTGCCCTGTGGCTTTTACCTTCCTTAGGGTTATTTTGGTAAGAATATAAGCCTCCCTGGAGCCCTTCATGATGCCTCCGGACTCCCCACGTGAAGCTGCATGAACTGGTTAGTCAAAACAAGTGCACAATTGAGGCGCGAAAATGAGGCTTCCTTCCTCTGCATACCAGAGTGGAGGGGCCTTTCTGACTAGATTAGGTGTCCAACTAAGTGCCAGGCGCAAATTAATCCCCAAAAGTGTTTTAAGTTGATAAAAAAAAACACCTATTTAAGTTGAAAACTTGCTAAAAAGCAATTGATTAGCCCACAATAGTGTCAACCAGCATAAGCCCTTAAAATAAGCCATCCTTTTATTGCTGAATCTAATAACAATGGCTTACCTATCCCAGAGGGAATGTCTGACAGTCTTCTAGCATTACTGGGTCTTGTTAGAACAATGACTGATCATACCTGAAGCAGTTAAGCCTGCAAACTGTTCCCCCCAACTGATGTTATCTGGTTTCAACAGTCCTGCGTGGGAACAGCAATGGATTTTAGTTACTGGTGCTAAAATCATAGTCCTCTTAGAAGAAATCTTCTTCACTTTCTGCTACAGAGTAAATAGTACAAGCCGGCACTATTTTAAAATAACAAACTCTTGATAGAAGAAATAAAAAACTACAACTAACACCACATACTCTTTACCACCCCCGGGGAGATGCTACTAGTTAGAGCGGCAAAGAGAATGACTGGGGGGGGGGCGGAGCCTGAGGGGAGCTATATGGACAGCTTTGCTGTGTGCTCTCTTTGCCACTTCCTGTGGGGATTGAGAATATCCCACAAGTAAGGATGAAGCCGTGGACCGGATACACCAATGTAGGAGAAATTAGCATTTTATTTTACAATACAGCTTATTAAAACCACAAATTAAAAACATACAGACACAGGTTAATATTCACTCTGGGCAAAAGCCCATAAAGCTGAGATCAGTGTTCATATATTTTATATTTGCTACTAAAAGCAGCTGAACTGTTTATGAGCCACCAAACTCTGATGGTTAAAAGAAAAGCAGTTAATGAACAGGGAAAAATGTATTGGAAATTGAGCTGCAGAGGGCTGGTCACAAGGAGGCACTGGACTTTGAACTGCCACAAGTGAGACAGTTTGGTGGAACATAAACAGTTTTGCTGCTTTTAGGAGAAAACATAAAATATATTAACACCAAACTCTATTTAATATTTGCAGGCAAAAAAGACTTGGGCTCAATAGAGAAAGCCAGCAATATAATTTTTTTGTCATTCCTTCTGATCATAGAAAAGGTCCGAAAGTTTTGGATAGCAAATCTTGTGCCTTTGTGATGCCCATAGTGGCATCTAGGCAGTAGTTGTGGCTCATAAAAGTATTTTCTATAAACTACCCTTATAAAGAAAAATAACTAAGCAGTTCTCTGCTGCTCTATCCTGATGAAGAAAAAAATTAAAAACTCACAAAAGAACACAAGACAATACCTCCATTCCTAACACCATTTTGACTTATTTTAAAATAAACATTGCACAGTCTCTCTAGGGCTGAAAAGACCAAGCATCATGATGATGAACAGTTACTGAAGTAAAACAGAAAGCATAAATCAAAATTCTGAGGGCTTGATATTTAAAACCTTGCTACCCAGACGAGATAATCGAAAATGTCAACACAAATTTTAACTTGAGACATGTTTATATTGCTATGTAGTGTTCTTTATGTGAAACAGAGACTCTTACATTACAATGCAAGGTAAAAAAAAAAAAAATCCCAAAGATTTTGTGTGATTTCTCTCCATGCCAGCAAGATCTTGATCATCAGGCCCTGAGAGAGATTGTAGATAATGTTTTTAGCCTATGCCATAATTTGCATAACAAACCAGGAAGACCACTAAATATTTGACTACAGAGAAATAGACAAGGATAGCCAAAAAACGTTGTAAGATATTTTAGCCTTAAAGGGACAGTCTAGTCCAAAAAAAACTTTCATGATTCAGATAGGGCATGTAATTTTAAACAATTTTCCAATTTACTTTTATCACCAATTTTTCTTTGTTCTCTTGGTATTCTTAGTTGAAAGCTAAACCTAGGAGGTTCATATGCTAATTTCTTAGACCTTGAAGGCCGCCTCTTAAGAATGCATTTTAACAGGTTTTTCACCACTAGAGGGTGTTAGTTCATGTTTTTCATATAGATAACACTGTGTTTGTGCACGTGAAGTTACCTGGGAGCCATCACTGATTGGCTAAACTGCAAGTCTGTAAAAAGAACAAATAAAGGGGCAGTCTGCAGAGGCTTAGATACAAGATAATCACAGAGGTAAAAAATATATAAATATAACTGTGTTGGTTATGCAAAACTAGGGAATGGATAAACAAGGGATTATCTATCTTTTAAAACAATTCTGGTGTAGACTGTCCCTTTAACAAGTTTCTGGATGTTAAATTAGGTATACATTAAAGAGACACTGAACCCAATTTTTTTCTTTTGTGACTCAGATAGAGCATGCAATTTTAAGCAACTTTCTAATTTACTCCTATTATTCATTTTTCTTTGTTCTCTTGCTATCTTTATTTGAAAAAGAAGGCATCTAAGCTAAGGAGCCAGCCAATTTTTGGTTTAGGACCCTGGACAGCACTTTTTTATTGGTTGGTGAATTTATTTACCAATCAGCAAGAACAACCCAGGTTGTTCCCCAAAAATGGTCCGGCATCTAAACTTACATTCTTGCTTTTTAAATAAAGATACCAAGAGAATGAAGAACATTTGATAATATGAGTAAATTAGAATGTTGCTTAAAATTGCAAATGGGCGTTAGTTCATGTGTGTCATATAGATAACACTGAGCTCAGGCATGTGAAGTTACCTAGGGGTCCGCACTGATTGGCTAAAATGCAAGTCTGTCAAAAAAACTGAAATAAAGGGGCAGTTTGCAGAGGCATACTCATAGATACAAGGTAATTACAGAGGTAAAACGTGTATTATTATAACACTGTTGGTTATGCAAAACAGGGGAATGGGTAATAAATGGATTATCCATCTTTTTAAACAACAAAAATTCTGGTGTTGACTGTCCCTTTAAGGTGTGAGGAGCGACTCCAGCCTCTGAACATAACCTTAAATATGAATATAACATTGCAGAAAACAGAACTATTAATAATCACATATTTTAAGTGCTGGGAATAGGAGTTATTCAAGAAGATGAAATATGCCTACAAAGGAGCAGGGGCAAGGTGCTACATGGAAGATGCCATCCAGTTTAACTGGGTTATAATGTCTTGAAAACTATTATGAATGAACTTTTTATGTATCAGACAAACTGTGGGTTCCAGGGGTGCTTGTCTGTTTCACTAGTGCAAATATCTCATTTCCAACAGGCACACCAGATCAGTGTGATACATTGTAAGCTTGGTAGTGTCCAACAACCCCCTGGGGTGGGTCATGTGATTTGAACTGGGTATAAAAGTAGTGTTTGATTATAACACAAATCAGAATTCCACTTTACAGCAAAAATGGAAGGAATTGGGAATTCTCAGTGACCATTTTACTGTTTAAAGGGATAGGAAAGTCAAGATTAAACATGCGCAATTCAGATACAGCATGTAATTATAAGATACTTTTAAATTCACTTCTATTTTCAAATGTGCTTGGTTCTCTTGGAATCCCTTGTTGAAAATAAATACGCACATTTTCTTGCACTAGGGCGAACTAGCTGTTGATTTGTGCCTTAACACATTTGTCTCTTGTGATTAGCTAACTAGATGTGTTCAGCTAGCTACCAGTAGTGCAATGTTGTTAACAAGAGAATGAAGCAAATTTGATAATATAAATAAATTAGAACGTTAAAATGGTATGTGCTATCCTGTCCCTTTAAGTTTAGGGTTTCTGTGTATAATCCTTTTTATAATATATATATTATAGATTATTTCTTGTTTTAAAAGATAGATAATCCCTTTATTACCCATTCCCCAAGTTTTGCATAACCAACACTGTTGGATTAATATACTTTTTTACCTCTGATTAACTTGTATCTAAGCATCTTCTGACAGCCCCCTGATCACATTACATTTTATTTATTATCTATTGACTTTCATTTTAGCCAATTAGTGCAGTGTCTGCCACAATCCACGGGCGTGATCACAATGTTATCTATATGGTCTCTACCCTGTTGTGAAAAGCAAATAAAAAAAAGCATGTGATAAGAGGCGGCCTTCAAGGGCTTAGAAATTATCATATGAGCCTACCTAGGTTAAGCTTTCAACTAAGAAAACCAAGAGAACAAAGCAAAATTGGTGATAAAAGTAAACGCATACAACAATATGAATATTGTATATCACATATCTCACATCTCGGACATTACCTTAAAATGTTATACTAGTTGCACAGTACATACATGACTTAGGTCAAGGATCCGTGTGTAAATATTAGAAACTCAAGGTTAGTTTGGCTAAGTATATTTTCCTAGGTAGGGAATCGGGGACACACCTCATGTATGAAAATTACAATATTCTTCCCAAAGGATGTTCATATCAAGGAAGTCCTCCATGCGCTTAGTATTTGCATATTGATATTTCTCTAATGCCAAAGTGTGTGTGACCAAAGCCTTCCAGTCCAATAAATATGGAATTTTGGTTGATTTCCAATTCCGAGGGATCAGTCTTCTAGCACAATTGAGCAAGAGAAGTAACAATCTATACCTTAATTTGCATTTTATTTTAGAAAGGTTATTTAGCAACAACACAGATGGGTCAAAGGGTATTTGTGTACCAATAATTTGGTCAGTAGCTTCTTTTATTTCTTGTCAATATTTGGTAATGCCAGGGGAAGTCCACCGTATGTGTTGAAAGTCTCCCATTTTGCCACAATTTCTCCAACATGTAGGGTTTGTGTGTTTCAAATGCCAATCTGGTTGGGGTATAATACCAACGATACAAAAGGTTTAGGTTAGTTTCAAGTTGTGTTATGGAAGAAGTATGGCTGCCCATGTTGATTAAGATTTTAGACCAATCTTTTGAGGTTATCTGGGTGTGTAGTTCATGCAACCATTTAGTAGTATATGATGGAAGATTCTTAGAATATTGGTCAAGAAGCATTTTATAAATGAACTAGTCGATAAGCATGCCCAAAGGGCAGTATAATTTTTGTTTAAACTACAGATGTAGAAACAACATTGTGTAACTCTTTTATATAAATAAGTGGAAAAACATAATTTATGTAAGATTTTGCCTGATAAATTAATTTCTTTCATATTGCCAAGAGTCCATGAGCTAGTGACGTATGGGATAAACATCCCTACCAGGAGGGGCAAAGTTTCCCAAACCTCAAAATGCCTATAAATACACCCCCACCACACCCACAATTCAGTTTAACGAATAGCCAAGAAGTGGGGTGATAAGAAAGGAGTGAAAGCATCAACAAGGAATTGGAATAATTGTGCTTTATACAAAAAAATCATAACCACCATAAAAAGGGTGGGTCTCATGGACTCTTGCCAATATGAAAGAAATGAATTTATCAGGTAAATTCTTACATAAATTATGTTTTCTTTCATGTAATTGGCAAGAGACCATGAGCTAGTGACGTATGGGATAGCAAATACCCAAGATGTGGCACTCCACGCAAGAGTCACTAGAGAGGGAGGGATAAAAATAAAGACAGCCAACTCCGCTGAAAAATTAATCCACAACCCAAATCAAAAGTTTTAATCTTTATAATGAAAAATCTGAAATTATAAGCAGAAGAATCAAACTGAAACAGCTGCCTGAAGTACTTTTCTACCAAAAACTGCTTCTGAAGAAGAAAAAAACCCATCAAAATGGTAGAATTTAGTAGAAGTATGCAAAGAAGACCAAGTTGCTGCTTTGCAAATCTGATCAACAGAAGCTTCATTCTTAAAAGCCCAGGAAGTGGAAACTGACCTAGTAGAATGAGCCGTAATCCTCTGAGGCGGGGAATTAGCCGACTCCAAATAAGCATGATGAATCAAAAGCTTTAACCAAGCTGCCAAAAAAAAATGGAAAAAAAGAAGCCTTCTGACCTTTCCTAGAACCAGAAAAGATAACAAATAGACTAGAAGTCTTTCTGAAATCTTTAGTAGCTTCAACATAATATTTCAAAGCTCTTACCACATCCAAAGATCTTTCCAAAGAATTCTTAGGATTAGGACACAACGAAGGGACAACAATTTCTCTACTAATATTGTTGGAATTCACAACCTTAGGTAAAAATTTAAATGAAGTCCGCAAAACCGCCTTATCCTGATGAAAAATCAGAAAAGGAGACTCACAAGAGCAGATAATTCAGAAACTCTTCTAGCAGAAGAGATGGCCAAAAGGAACAATACTTTCCAAGAAAGTAATTTAATGTCCAGAGAATGCATAGGCTCAAACGGAGGAGCCTTTAAAGCCTTCAAAACCAAATTAAGACTCCAAGGAGGAGAGATTGATTTAATGACAGGCTTGATACGAACCAAAGCCTGAATAAAACAATGAATATCAGGAAGATTAGCAATTTTTATGTGGAACAGAACAGAAAGAGCAGAGATTTGTCCTTTCAAGGAACTTGCAGACAAACCCTTATCTAAACCATCCTGGAGAAATTGTAAAATTCTAGGAATTCTAAAAGAATGTCAAGAGAATTTATGACAAAGAACACCATGAAATGTAAGTTTTCCAAACTCGATAATAAATCTTTCTAGACACAGATTTACGAGCCTGCAACATAGTATTAATCACTGAGTCAGAGAAACCTCTACGACTAAGCACTAAGCGTTCAATCTCCATACCTTCAAATTTAATGATTTGAGATCCTGATGGAAAAATGGACCTTGAGACAGAAGGTCCAGCCTTAACGGAAGTGTCCAGGGTTGGCAACTGGACATCCGAACAAGATCCGCATACCAAAACCTGTGTGGCCATGCTGGAGCCACCAGCAGTACAAACGAAAGCTCCATTATGATTTTGGAAATCACTCTTGGAAGAAGAACTAGAGGCGGAAAAATATAAGCAGGTTGATAACTCCAAGGAAGTGTCAACGCATCCACTGCTTCCGCCTGAGGATCCCTGGACCTGGACAGATACCTGGGAAGTTTCCGGTTTAGATGAGAAGCCATCAGATCTATTTCTGGAAGCCCCCACATCTGAACAATTTGAAAAAAACACATCTGGGTGAAGAGACCACTCTCCCGGATGTAAAGTATGACGACTGAGATAATCCGCTTCCCAATTGTCTATACCTGGGATATGGACCGCAGAAATTAGACAGGAGCTGGATTCCGCCCAAGCAAGTATCAGAGATACTTCTTTCATAGCTTGAGGACTGTGAGTCCCACCCTGATGATTGACATATGCCACGGTTGTGACATTGTCTGTCTGAAAACAAATAAACGGTTCTCTCTTCAGAAGAGGCCAAAACTGAAGAGCTCTGAGAATCGCACGGAGTTCCAAAATATTGATTGGTAATCTCGCCTCTTGAGATTTCCAAACCCCCTGCGCTGTCAGAGATCCCCAGACAGCTCCCCAACCTGAAATACTCGCATCTGTTGTGATCACAGTCCAGGTTGGACGAACAAAAGAGGCCCCTTGAACTAAACGATGGTGATCTAACCACCAAGTCAGAGATAGTCGAACATTGGCATTTAAGGATATTAATTGTGATATATTTGTATAATCCCTGCATCATTGGTTCAGCATACAAAGCTGAAGAGGTCACTATTGAGAAAGCTACGGCGAAACGCGTCTAGTGACGCCCTTTCAGGAGTCGGAGGTATTTAGTACTTTGTTTGTCAAAGACTGTAAGAATTCTTCTCCAGGTCTGTTCAATTATATACTTTTACACAAGTTTTTGCAAATAAAAGCTAAGTTTTATACGAACATAACTGGAAAAGTGAAGAATCTCTTTATTTTGAAACCTGTCACAGTTACTATTTTTTTGCTACAAGTATTTGACTACAAGTGTTGCTTATATATACTTTGTGACCATTTGCGGTACAACAACTTATATAGGTTTCATACTGTCAACCTTTTATTGTTTAAATGCACTTTTTCGCCCACATCTTTATTCATTAAAGCTGAAGAGGTCTCATGTGAAAACGAGCAAAAGGGATCGCGTCCGATGCTGCAGTCATGAAACCTAAAACCTCCATGCACATAGCTACTGAAGGGAATGATTGAAACTGAAGGCTCCGACAAGCTGCAACCAATTTCAGAAGTCTCTTGTCTGTTAGAGACAAAGTCATGGATACTGAATCTATCTGGAAACCTAAAAAGGTTACTTGTCTGAGGAATCAAAGAACTTTTTGGTAAATTGATCCTCCAACCATGTCTTTGAAGAAACAACGCTAGTTGATTCGTGTGAGATTCTGCAGAACGTAAAGACTGAGCAAGTACCAAGATATCGTCCACATAAGGAAACATCGCAATACCCCGCTCTCTGATTACAGATATTAGGGCACCGAGAACCTTTGAAAAGATCATTGGAGCTGTTGCTAGGCCAAAAGGAAGAGCAACAAATTGGTAATGCTTGTCTAGAAAAGAGAATCTCGGGAACTGATAGTGATCTGGATGAATCGGAATATAAAGATATGCATCCTGCAAGTATTGTGGACATATAATGCCCTTGCTGAACAAAAGGCAGAATAGTCCTTATAGTCACCATATTGAATGTTTGTACTCTTACATAACTATTCAAATTTTTTTAATCCAGAACTGGTCTGAAAGAATTCTCCTTCTTTGGAACAATGAACAGATTTGAATAAAACCCCAGACCCCATTCCTGAAAAGGAACTGGCACAATTACCCCAGATAACTCCAGGTCTGAAACACACTCCAGGAAAGCCTGGGCCTTTACTGGGTTCACTGGAATGCGTGAGAGAAAGAAACTTCTCACAGGCGGTCTTATTTTGAAACCTATTCTGTACCCTTGAGAAACAATGTTCTGAATCCAATGACATTGGATTGAATTGATCCAAACATCCTTGAAAAATCTTAGTCTGCCCCCTACCAGCTGAGCTGGAATGAGGGCCGCACCTTCATGCGGACTTGGGGGCTGATTTAGATCTTTTAAATGGCTTGGATTTATTCCAGACTGGAGAAGGCTTCCAATTGGAAACAGTTCCCTTAGGGGAAGGATCAGGTTTCTGTTCCTTATTTTGTCAAAAGGAACGAAAACGGTTAGCAGCTTTAACTTTGCCCTTAGATTTTTTATCCTGAGGCAAAAAAGCTCCCTCCCCCCCAGTGACAGTTGAAATAATAGAATCCAACTGAGAACCAAATAATTTATTACCTTGGAAAGAGAGAGATAACGTTGATTTAGAAGTCATATCAGCATTCCAAGATTTAAGCCATAAAGCTCTTCTAGCTAATATAGCTAAAGACATATATCTGACATCTATTCTAATGATATCAAAAATGGCATCACAAATGAAATTATTAGCATGTTTAATTAACTTAACAATGCTATACACATTATGATCTGGTACTTGTTGCGCTAAGTTATGTTCAGGCCTAAGAAGATGGCCTGAACATAAATAAGCCTTCCTTAGGTAAGATTCAAGTTTCCTATCTAAAGGATCTTTAAAAGAAGTACTATCTGCCGTAGGAATAGTAGTACATTTAGCAAGAGTAGAGATGGCCCCATCAAGTAAAAGAAGTACCCAGTCTATTCCATTCCCTAGAAATTACATCTGAAATAGCATCAGGAACTGGAAAACCTCAGGAATAACTACATGAGGTTTAAAAACTGAATTTAAACATTTAATAGTTTAAATATCAAGAGGACTAGTCTCCTCCATATCTAATGCAATCAACACCTCTTTTAATAAGGAACGAATATACTCCATTTTAAATAAGTATGAAGATTTGTCAGTGTCAATATCTGATGCAGAATCTTCTGAACCAGATAGATCCTCATCAGAGATAGATAAATCAGAATGTTGTTGGTCATTTAAAAATTCATCAATTTTATGAGAAGTTTTAAAAGACCTTTTACATTTATTAGAAGGTGGTATGACAGACAAAGCCTTCTAAATGGAATTAGAAACAAATTCTCTCACATTAACAGGAATATCCTGAGCATTAGATGTTGAAGGAACAATAACAGGTAATGGATTACTACTAATGGAAATATTGTCTGCTTTTAAAAGTTTGTCACGACAACTACCACAAACTACAGCCGGAGGAACAGTTACCACAAGTTTACAACAAATGCACTTAGCTTTGGCAGAACCGACATCAGGCAGCAGGATTCCAGTAGTAGATTCTGAGACAGGGTCAGATTGAGACATTTTGCAATATGTAAGAGAAAAAATAACATATAAAGCAAAATTATCAATTTCCTTATATGACAGTTTCAGGAACGGGAAAAAATGCAAACAAAATAAGCCTCTGGAAACCAGAAGCAAAAAGAAATGAAGACTTAAATAATGTCAAAAAGTCTGGCGCCAAGTATGACGCCCACAACTGACAAAAAAAATTTTGGCGCCAAAAACGTCTGCAACAAACACGAGCATCATAGATAACGCAACCACGTGAAAACTCTTGGCGCCAACTAAGATGCCGGAAATGACAAAATTACGTTAAACGTAATTCTCGTGCCAAAAAAGTCTCACGCCAAGAATGACGCAATAAATTATAGCATTTTGTGCTCCAGCGAGCCTAACAGCCTGCAATTTAGAAAAGAAAGTCAATTTTAAAATTTCAGGTAAGAATTATTATTATTATTATTTTTTTTTCACATGCATTTCCCAAAATGAAACTGACAGTCTGTAAAAAGGAAATATACTGATAACCCTGAATCATGTCAAATATAAGTACAAACATATATTTAGAACTTTACATATAAAGTGCCAAACCATAGCTGAGAGTGTCTTAAATAAAGGAAAACATACTTACCAAAAGACACTCATCTACATAAAGTAGATAGCCAAACCAGTACTGAAACGAGAATCAGCAGAGGTAATGGTATATAAGAGTATATCGTTGATCTGAAAAGGGAGGTAGGAGATGAATCTCTATGACCGATAACAGAGAACCTATGAAATAGATCCCTGTTAGGATGACCATTGTATTCAATAGGTAATACTCCCTTCACATCCCTCTGTCATTCACTGCACTCTGAGAGGAACCGGGCTTCAACATGCTGAGAAGCGCATATCAACGTAGAAATCTAGCACAAACTTACTTCACCACCTCCATAGGAGGCAAAGTTTGTAAAACTGAATTGTGGTTGTGGTGGGGGTTCACAATCTTGTTAAAGCCTGACGGTTTATGACCGGACAAAAGCAAGGCAGATTAAATGCAAAACAGGACCTGACGGCAGCTTTATATAAGAATAAAAGGGATGGGGGCTCATGGACTAACACCTTCATGAAAAAAATACCAAGTAAGTGTTTACCAAGTTAGTATAAATTGCGTTTCTTTTGATGGCAAGAGTACAAGAAATCATAACAAGCAGTAAAGTCCATGAGACCATCAAAAATAAGATAGCCAAAGAAGTTAGTAAGGCAAGTTACTGAACAGGCATAATAGAACAGTACTTTCCTGCCAAAGGTCACATCAGCAGAGGCACAGACTTAAAAAATAGTGAAAAACTTTGAAAATCTGGTCAAGAGAAGAAAAGTTACAAAAGGCCCAAGTAGCCACTCCTGCTTTGGTGGAATGAGCAGTAATATGATCAGGGAGGACTAAGCCATTACCAGATACGCCTTTCTGATTAAAGGACCACTAAACACAGTAGAATAGCATAATCAGTAAATGTATAGTAAAACTTAATTCAAAAACATTTAGTTTGAATTTCAAATGAGTAGAAGATTTCTTTTTGCTAAATGTTAAATTAAGTTCTACTTTCCATCTCGCTGCATCAAGTAACAGCCATCAGTCTTTCACAAAAAGAAAATTTATGCTTACCTGATAAATTTGTCCACGGATCATCAACCTTACTTGTGGGATTTCACCTCCTGGTCAGCAGGAGGAGGCAAAGAGCACCACAGCAGAGCTTCCAAATAGCTCATCCCTTCCCTCCCACTCCAGTCATTCGACCGAAGTTAGGAAGAGAAAGGAAAAGACAAGGTGCAGAGGTGTCTGAAGTTTACAAAAAATAACACCCTGTCTTAAAAAGAACAGGGTGGGCTGTGGACTCATCGTGTCAAAAAATAAACAAATTTATCAGGTAAGCATAAATTTTCTTTTCTTTTTAAAGACACAATGAGTCCACGGATCATCATCCTTACTTGTGGGATACAATACCAAAGCTACAGTACACGGATGATAAGGGAGGGACAAGACAGGGAACCTAAAAAGAAGGCACCACTGCTTGAAGAACCTTTCTCCCAAAAGCAGCCTCAGCCGAGGCAAAAGTATCAAATGTGTAAAATTTAGAAAAAGTGTGAAGAGAAGACCAAGTTGCAGCCTTGCAAATCTGTTCCACAGAAGCTTCATTTATGAATGTTCATGAGGAAGCAACCGCCCTAGTGGAATGAGCCGTAATTCTTTCAGGAGGCTGCTGTCCAGCAGTCTCATATGCAAAGCGGATGATACTCTTCAACCAAAAAGAAAGAGAGGTAGCCGTAGCTTTCTGACCCTTATGTTTTCCAGAGAAAATTACAAACAGAGAAGAAGACTGACGAAAGTCTTTAGTTGCTTGTAAACTTCAAAGCACGGACTACGTCCAAATTGTGCAGAAGACGTTCCTTCTGAGAAGAAGGGTTAGGACACAAGGAAGGAACAACAATCTCCTGATTATTGTTCCTGTCTGAAACAACCTTAGGAAGGAACCCTAGTTTAGTAAGTAAAACTACCTTATCCAAATGGAAAATAAGGTAAGGCGAATTGTATTGCAATGCTGAAAGCTCTTAGCTGCTAATTTAAAAGCATTGGCTAACTTCAGAGCTTTAATCCTATCTTGAATCTCCTCCAAAGAAGTTTCAGACTTAAGAGACTCGGACAGAGCATCAAACCAATAAGCTGCCGCACTAGTAACAGTAGCAATGCACGCAGCCGGCTGAAACAGCAGACCCTGGTGAACATAAATATTTTTAAGTAGACCTTCCAACTTCTTGTCCATGGGGTCTTTAAAGGCACAACTATACTCAATAGGAATAGTAGTTCGCTAAAGTGGAAATAGCCCCTTCTACCTTAGGAACGGATTGCCAAGCTTCCTTGACAGCGTCCGCTATAAGAAATATCTTTCTGAAAATAGGAGACGGAGAGAAGGGAATACCTGGTCTCTCCCATTCCTTAGAAACAATCTCCGAAGCTTGCTTAGGAACTGGAAAAACATCTGAGAAAGTAGGAACTTTGAAATATCTGTCCAATTTACTTGCCTTCGGAGCAACTACTACTGTGGAATCACAGTCGTCTAAGGTAACCAACACCTCCCTGAGTAACAGACGGAGGTGTTCTAGTTTAAATCAGAAAGAGACAACTTCTGAATCAGTCAAAGATAAAGAACTCTCTGAATCTGAAATCTCGCCATCTGATAAAACCTCTATACCCTCCATCTCAGTTCCCTGGGAGGGTACCTCTGAGACTGCCACCATGGCATCAGAAACCTCACTGATAACATGTTCGTCTTTCCTCTTGCCCTTGCCTTGAAGCATAGGAAAAGCAGACAACGCATCAGAAATTGTGGAAGACATAACCGCAGCTATGTCATTTAAAGTAACTCCAGCAGGTGCTAAAGCAGAAGCACAGGGCACTGCTGGTGGGGCGTTAATTTTTGGAACGCTTGGGGAGAAAGTTGCAGCATAAATTGACCCTCATCAGAAGACTCTTGGACAACATCTGCCTGAGAGGAGATTGGCTCAGTAAAAATGTTATCCCTAAAACTTACAGTCCTTTCAATACATGTAGGACAGAAAGGGATTGGTGGTTCCACATTTGCATCAAGACATAAAGCACATGTAACGGCTTGCACCTCATCTTGAGCCATCTCTTCATAAAATAATGATATTAAAAAATACTTGGAATAGCAATAAAATAAAATTATCAAAAACCGTTACTGTCTCTTTAAATTTAAACGGTTTTTCTATCTCTTAACAAAACTGCCAATTTTGCTGTAGCAATAAAACGGTCAGAAAAAATAAGTAATAATTAAACCTCTGCACCACAGCAACCTGCTGAGGTGCTCCTACCTTAACCAATGCTACCGGATCCCAGAAGACAATGATCCGTTACTGCAGTCTGCCAGAAAAACCGGACTAGGAACGCATCTGTGCTAAAAGCGCATGAAAGGTGTCTACATGCTGCTCTAGCCCAGAAAACCCCAGTACAGCACATCTGAAGTCCCGCAACTGCTTGGAAATAGCGCTACAAGCAGAGGCGCCAAAAAGCTGCTGCAAGTCTATGTTTCCCTCTTAGAGAAAAACTAAAGTGAAACCACTGGAGCCCTCCATTGTAGTAAAAATAAAATTAGCAACATAACTCCAGCCCCAGTGCCTGCACCAAATAACTGCCCAAACAAGAGACTTTTATTCTGAAAGTCTGACACTGTCCCTACATACCACATAAATAAGGCTTCCCATTAACCCCTTATGTGCCATAGTGCTAAGTTGACAAACACTGAGACTCCTTAAATCCCAGAAAAGGTAGCACTTACCTCAAACACTGCCTGGCAGTAGGGCAGTTCCCAAGCTTGAGAGGCCCTCTCCCTCATATTGGCCTGAGAGATAAAGTCATGCTGAGTCAGAAAGAATCTCAGGCTGAAGGATATGGGGCAGCTGAAAATGGGAGGCGCAGCGAGAATTATGTCCCACAAGTTCCCATAGCTCTAAAGCCACCAAAGCTCTACTGTAGAGACTGATATGGACTACGGCTACACCCTAGAACAAAGTAGCACTCTCTGGCACTACTTTAAAAAACAGAATTTATGTTTACCTGATAAATTACTTTCTCCAACGGTGTGTCCGGTCCACGGCGTCATCCTTACTTGTGGGATATTCTCTTCCCCAACAGGAAATGGCAAAGAGCCCAGCAAAGCTGGTCACATGATCCCTCCTAGGCTCCGCCTACCCCAGTCATTCGACCGACGTTAAGGAGGAATATTTGCATAGGAGAAACCATATGATACCGTGGTGACTGTAGTTAAAGAAAATAAATTATCAGACCTGATTAAAAAACCAGGGCGGGCCGTGGACCGGACACACCGTTGGAGAAAGTAATTTATCAGGTAAACATAAATTCTGTTTTCTCCAACATAGGTGTGTCCGGTCCACGGCGTCATCCTTACTTGTGGGAACCAATACCAAAGCTTTAGGACACGGATGATGGGAGGGAGCAAATCAGGTCACCTAGATGGAAGGCACCACGGCTTGCAAAACCTTTCTCCCAAAAATAGCCTCAGAAGAAGCAAAAGTATCAAACTTGTAAAATTTGGTAAAAGTGTGCAGTGAAGATCAAGTCGCTGCCCTACATATCTGATCAACAGAAGCCTCGTTCTTGAAGGCCCATGTGGAAGCCACAGCCCTAGTGGAATGAGCTGTGATTCTTTCAGGAGGCTGCCGTCCGGCAGTCTCGTAAGCCAATCTGATGATGCTTTTAATCCAAAAAGAGAGAGAGGTAGAAGTTGCTTTTTGACCTCTCCTTTTACCGGAATAAACAACAAACAAGGAAGATGTTTGTCTAAAATCCTTTGTAGCGTCTAAATAGAATTTTAGAGCACGAACAACATCCAAATTGTGCAACAAACGTTCCTTCTTTGAAACTGGTTTCGGACACAGAGAAGTTACGATAATCTCCTGGTTAATGTTGTTGTTAGAAACAACTTTTGGAAGAAAACCAGGTTTAGTACGTAAAACCACCTTATCTGCATGGAACACCAGATAAGGAGGAGAACACTGCAGAGCAGATAATTCTGAAACTCTTCTAGCAGAAGAAATTGCAACCAAAAACAAAACTTTCCAAGATAATAACTTAATATCAACGGAATGTAAGGGTTCAAACGGAACCCCCTGAAGAACTGAAAGAACTAAGTTGAGACTCCAAGGAGGAGTCAAAGGTTTGTAAACAGGCTTGATTCTAACCAGAGCCTGAACAAAGGCTTGAACATCTGGCACAGCTGCCAGCTTTTTGTGAAGTAGCACAGACAAGGCAGAAATCTGTCCCTTCAAGGAACTTGCAGATAATCCTTTTTCCAATCCTTCTTGAAGGAAGGATAGAATCCTAGGAATCTTAACCTTGTCCCAAGGGAATCCTTTAGATTCACACCAACAGATATATTTTTTCCAAATTTTGTGGTTAATCTTTCTAGTTACAGGCTTTCTGGCCTGAACAAGAGTATCAATAACAGAATCTGAAAATCCTCGCTTCGATAAGATCAAGCGTTCAATCTCCAAGCAGTCAGCTGGAGTGAGACCAGATTCGGATGTTCGAACGGACCTTGAACAAGAAGGTCTCGTCTCAAAGGTAGCTTCCATGGTGGAGCCGATGACATATTCACCAGATCTGCATACCAAGTCCTGCGTGGCCACGCAGGAGCTATCAAGATCACCGACGCCCTCTCCTGATTGATCCTGGCTACCAGCCTGGGGATGAGAGGAAACGGCGGGAATACATAAGCTAGTTTGAAGGTCCAAGGTGCTACTAGTGCATCTACTAGAGCCGCCTTGGGATCCCTGGATCTGGACCCGTAGCAAGGAACTTTGAAGTTCTGACGAGAGGCCATCAGATCCATGTCTGGAATGCCCCACCGTTGAGTGATTTGGGCAAAGATTTCCTGATGGAGTTCCCACTCCCCCGGATGCAATGTCTGACGACTCAGAAAATCCGCTTCCCAATTTTCCACTCCTGGGATGTGGATTGCAGACAGGTGGCAGGAGTGAGACTCCGCCCATAGAATGATTTTGGTCACTTCTTCCATCGCCAGGGAACTCCTTGTTCCCCCCTGATGGTTGATGTACGCAACAGTTGTCATGTTGTCTGATTGAAACCGTATGAACTTGGCCCTCGCTAGCTGAGGCCAAGCCTTGAGAGCATTGAATATCGCTCTCAGTTCCAGAATATTTATCGGTAGAAGAGATTCTTCCCGAGACCAAAGACCCTGAGCTTTCAGGGATCCCCAGACCGCGCCCCAGCCCATCAGACTGGCGTCGGTCGTGACAATGACCCACTCTGGTCTGCGGAAGGTCATCCCTTGTGACAGGTTGTCCAGGGACAGCCACCAACGGAGTGAGTCTCTGGTCCTCTGATTTACTTGTATCCTCGGAGACAAGTCTGAATAGTCCCCATTCCACTGACTGAGCATGCACAGTTGTAATGGTCTTAGATGAATGCGCGCAAAAGGAACTATGTCCATTGCCGCTACCATCAAACCTATCACTTCCATGCACTGCGCTATGGAAGGAAGAGGAACGGAATGAAGTATCCGACAAGAGTTTTGTTTTTCTGGCCTCTGTCAGAAAAATCCTCATTTCTAAGGAGTCTATTATCGTTCCCAAGAAGGGAACCCTTGTTGACGGAGATAGAGAACTCTTTTCCACGTTCACTTTCCATCCGTGAGATCTGAGAAAGGCCAGGACGATGTCCGTGTGAGCCTTTGCTTGAGGAAGGGACGACGCTTGAATCAGAATGTCGTCCAAGTAAGGTACTACAGCAATGCCCCTTGGTCTTAGCACAGCTAGAAGGGACCCTAGTACCTTTGTGAAAATCCTTGGAGCAGTGGCTAATCCGAAAGGAAGCGCCACGAACTGGTAATGTTTGTCCAGGAATGCGAACCTCAGGAACCGATGATGTTCCTTGTGGATAGGAATATGTAGATACGCATCCTTTAAATCCACCGTGGTCATGAATTGACCTTCCTGGATGGAAGGAAGAATTGTTCGAATGGTTTCCATCTTGAACGATGGAACCTTGAGAAACTTGTTTAAGATCTTGAGATCTAAGATTGGTCTGAACGTTCCCTCTTTTTTGGGAACTATAAACAGATTGGAGTAGAACCCCATCCCTTGTTCTCCTAATGGAACAGGATGGATCACTCCCATTTTTAACAGGTCTTCTACACAATGTAAGAATGCCTGACTTTTTATGTGGTCTGAAGACAACTGAGACCTGTGGAACCTCCCCCTTGGGGGAAGCCCCTTGAATTCCAGAAGATAACCTTGGGAGACTATTTCTAGTGCCCAAGGATCCAGAACATCTCTTGCCCAAGCCTGAGCGAAGAGAGAGAGTCTGCCCCCCACCAGATCCGGTCCCGGATCGGGGGCCAACATTTCATGCTGTCTTGGTAGCAGTGGCAGGTTTCTTGGCCTGCTTTCCCTTGTTCCAGCCTTGCATTGGTCTCCAAGCTTGCTTGGCTTGAGAAGTATTACCCTCTTGCTTAGAGGACGTAGCACTTGGGGCTGGTCCGTTTCTACGAAAGGGACGAAAATTAGGTTTATTTTTGGCCTTGAAAGGCCGATCCTGAGGAAGGGTGTGGCCCTTACCCCCAGTGATATCAGAGATAATCTCTTTCAAGTCAGGGCCAAACAGCGTTTTCCCCTTGAAAGGAATGTTAAGTAGCTTGTTCTTGGAAGACGCATCAGCTGACCAAGATTTCAACCAAAGCGCTCTGCGCGCCACAATAGCAAACCCAGAATTCTTAGCCGCTAACCTAGCCAATTGCAAAGTGGCGTCTAGGGTGAAAGAATTAGCCAATTTGAGAGCATTGATTCTGTCCATAATCTCCTCATAAGGAGGAGAATCACTATCGACCGCCTTTACCAGCTCATCGAACCAGAAACACGCGGCTGTAGCGACAGGGACAATGCATGAAATTGGTTGTAGAAGGTAACCCTGCTGAACAAACATCTTTTTAAGTAAACCTTCTAATTTTTTATCCATAGGATCTTTGAAAGCACAACTATCTTCTATGGGTATAGTGGTGCGTTTGTTTAAAGTGGAAACCGCTCCCTCGACCTTGGGGACTGTCTGCCATAAGTCCTTTCTGGGGTCGACCATAGGAAACAATTTTTTAAATATGGGGGGAGGGACGAAAGGAATACCGGGCCTTTCCCATTCTTTATTTACAATGTCCGCCACCCGCTTGGGTATAGGAAAAGCTTCTGGGAGCCCCGGGACCTCTAGGAACTTGTCCATTTTACATAGTTTCTCTGGGATGACCAAATTGTCACAATCATCCAGAGTGGATAATACCTCCTTAAGCAGAGCGCGGAGATGTTCCAACTTAAATTTAAATGTAATCACATCAGGTTCAGCTTGTTGAGAAATGTTCCCTGAATCTGTAATTTCTCCCTCAGACAAAACCTCCCTGGCCCCATCAGACTGGTTTAGGGGCCCTTCAGAACCATTATTATCAGCGTCGTCATGCTCTTCAGTATCTAAAACAGAGCAGTCGCGCTTACGCTGATAAGTGTGCATTTTGGCTAAAATGTTTTTGACAGAATTATCCATTACAGCCGTTAATTGTTGCATAGTAAGGAGTATTGGCGCGCTAGATGTACTAGGGGCCTCCTAAGTGGGCAAGACTCGTGTAGACGAAGGAGGGAATGATGCAGTACCATGCTTACTCCCCTCACTTGAGGAATCATCTTGGGCATCATTGTCATTGTCACATAAATCACATTTATTTAAATGAGAAGGAACTCTGGCTTCCCCACATTCAGAACACAGTCTATCTGGTAGTTCAGACATGTTAAACAGGCATAAACTTGATAACAAAGTACAAAAAACGTTTTAAAATAAAACCGTTACTGTCACTTTAAATTTTAAACTGAACACACTTTATTACTGCAATTGCGAAAAAATATGAAGGAATTGTTCAAAATTCACCAAAATTTCACCACAGTGTCTTAAAGCCTTAAAAGTATTGCACACCAAATTTGGAAGCTTTAACCCTTAAAATAACGGAACCGGAGCCGTTTTTAACTTTAACCCCTTTACAGTCCCTGGTATCTGCTTTGCTGAGACCCAACCAAGCCCAAAGGGGAATACGATACCAAATGACGCCTTCAGAAAGTCTTTTCTATGTATCAGAGCTCCTCACACATGCGACTGCATGTCATGCCTCTCAAAAACAAGTGCGCAACACCGGCGCGAAAATGAGGCTCTGCCTATGATTTGGGAAAGCCCCTAAAGAATAAGGTGTCTAAAACAGTGCCTGCCGATATAATCTTATCAAAATACCCAGATTAAATGATTCCTCAAGGCTAAATATGTGTTAATAATGAATCGATTTAGCCCAGAAAAAGTCTACAGTCTTAATAAGCCCTTGTGAAGCCCTTATTTACTATCTTAATAAACATGGCTTACCGGATCCCATAGGGAAAATGACAGCTTCCAGCATTACATCGTCTTGTTAGAATGTGTCATACATCAAGCAGCAAGAGACTGCTCACTGTTCCCCCAACTGAAGTTAATTCCTCTCAACAGTCCTGTGTGGAACAGCCATGGATTTTAGTAACGGTTGCTAAAATCATTTTCCTCATACAAACAGAAATCTTCATCTCTTTTCTGTTTCTGAGTAAATAGTACATACCAGTACTATTTTAAAATAACAAACTCTTGATTGAATAATAAAAACTACAGTTAAACACTAAAAAACTCTAAGCCATCTCCGTGGAGATGTTGCCTGTACAACGGCAAAGAGAATGACTGGGGTAGGCGGAGCCTAGGAGGGATCATGTGACCAGCTTTGCTGGGCTCTTTGCCATTTCCTGTTGGGGAAGAGAATATCCCACAAGTAAGGATGACGCCGTGGACCGGACACACCTATGTTGGAGAAATAATAAACTCTTGATTGAAGAATCTAACCTAACACCTCACTTTACCTCTTCCTATCACTAACGTAGGCAAAGAGAATGACTGGAGTGGGAGGGAAGGGAGGAGCTATTTGGCAGCTCCTGCTGACTAGGAGGTGACTAGGAGGTAAAATCCCTCAAGTAAGGATGATGATCCGTGGACTCATCGTGTCTTTAAAAAGAAATGCATTTAAGTATATTCTATGAATTCTTGCAAATTCTCAGTAGGAGCTGGTGCTGGTGTGCAAATAAAAAGACTATGCACATTTAGATGATGGAAATGAATTGGAAAGATGTTTAACATTATGTGCTCTATCTGAATCTTGAAAGTTTAATTTTGACTTTAGCATCACATTAAAACATTAAGCCAGGCAGCCAAGTAGCTGTAGCTTTGTGACCCTTATGTCAGCCAGAAACATGAACAAAGAGAGCAGGAGAAAGTTTAAATGACTTAGTTGCTTTCCCAATTTTCTGGTAAAAGAAAGGTTTTTGAGACATAAGCTCTTTCCTGAGAGGAAGATACAATATTGTGAATGAGGAAACGTTAATTCAATCTACATATCACATTCTCCCAAGCGAACCAATCAGAATAAATGACACAAGCCCCCATTTTATTCAGGCTATCACTCTGGTTAGCATAAAAAAAGTAGGAAATATGTACACCTGTTTGAATAACCTTGGACCCACTAAGACCTCCATTATAGTTGCCTGAGGGTCCTGGGACCTGACACAATAGCAGGGAAACTTGTGGTTCAATTGAGAGGCGATGAGGTCTATTTGTGACCTTTCTCAGCAGCTCATAATTTAATCAAAAACCTCCTGACAGAGAGACCATTCCTCTCCAATGAAGGAGTTGCTGACGTACAAATGTTGACTCAAAAAACATGAATGACCAAGATTACAGATAGATAGTGTTCTGCCCATCTGAGGATATACGACACCAGCATCACTGAGTTCCCCCTATGATGGTTGATATAATCCCAGTGCTGTAACGTTGTATGACTGTAACAGAACAAAAGGTTTCTGCCTGAGACTGGGCAAGGCATACAGAGAGAACAAAGCAAATTAAATAATAGCAACAAACTGGAAAGTTGTTTAAAATCACATTTAATTTTGACTTTATTGTCCCTTTAATTTGGGAGCCACTATTTACTACCCAATGCTTCAACAATAGCAATACCTGAAGAAAATAGTTTCTCTATATGTACACTCACTTTTATTCAATATGATAGTTATTTTTAAGGGGATACTTTAGCAACAAAATAGTCTTTAAATAACTATGTATACACACAAAAAAGGAGGGGGGGAAATGAACATTAAAAAGAAGCTCTCAAAAACTGTTTCTCACTGGAAACTGGCCTCAAGTCAAACTGGAATGGCAAGTACATACATGTTGGTCATGGCCTTCATTGGACACCAAAATCAAACATGCACCAAATAAAAGTACAGATTGCTGGTACAACAAAATAAACTTACAATACCACTAACACAAAAAACAAAACAAAAAGCCAAACACCCCAACATCCACCTAACAGAACTAGCTGAAGGGGACTCAAAATAAATATAATGAATGGGCAGGAGGAGAAATCAGTAGCAGGCCTACTCAACAGAGGGCCAGAAGGTAGCTCAGTAATAAACCGTAATACACATACTTCTCAGTACTGTAAACACTCTGCACTGTATAATGATGTATCTATGCACTGATCAATATATATACACAGATAATGACTACATATGCACATGCCTATGTATAGACAGGCTGCTTTGTACCCCCCAAGCATTTGGGTCCTGGTACCACTGCACCTGCGGAACCAATAGTAGTTCCGCCCCTGGAGGGGAATACTACTAAAGTGGAAGGGTTTCTGTCCAAAGCACTGACAAAACAAAAAAAAAAAAGCTACCTGAAAGGCCATGTTTCAGGCAGTTTTTGGGGTGTGCTACTGGTATGAGCTAACCTGTTTAAAAAAATAAAAAATACAGAAAAAGAGGAACAAAATTAGTGCTCTTAGATCAATCTCTTCTATCTGTCCATAAAACATGGTAAACTTGATAAACAACTGTAAAGGAAGAATATGCGGGGTAAGGTGAAAATCCTGAAAAACTAAATGCAATACCTGTGGAGGCATGATCTATCTGAAAAATGAAAGTTTAATTTTGATTGAGTGTCCCTTTAAAGTGTAGGTATTGTGTTTAGTTTATGTCCCATTTTATTTTAAAGAACTGTATCTTTGCATATCTTCTTGTTCTTTTGTATGTCTTCTGTTTTTGTAATTTGGCACTGTGTAACCTGTATTCGTTTTTTGTTATTAAACACATAATAATCTAATTCTGTCTTTGGGCTCTAATATCTGAATTCACACTCTGAAGAGACAAGGTTAAAGTTACATTATCTAATTGTTAGTCGTGTCAGTCGCGAGCTCATGGTAGCAAAAATCTTGTAATGGCTGATTATTGCTCCACTTGTAATCTAACCCTTAAAGTATAGTTAAGTCAAAATTAAACTTTCACGATTCAGATAAAACATGCAATTTTAAGCAACTTTCTAATTTTCTCCTATCATCAATTTTCTTTGCTCTCTTGGTATCTTTATTTAAATGTAAGCTTAGGAGTCGGCCCATTTTTGATTCAGTGCCTGAGTAGCACTTTCTGATTGGTGGCTACATTTAGACACCAATAAGAAAGTGCTACCCAGGTGCTGAACCAAAAATGCGCCAGCTCCTATGCTTACATTCCTGCTTTTTCAAATAAAGATACCAAGAGAACAAAGAAAAAATTATAATAGGAGTAAATTAGAAAGTTGCTTAAAAACATAATTTATGTAAGAACTTACTTGATAAATTCATTTCTTTCATATTGGCAAGAGTCCATGAGCTAGAGACGTATAGGATATACAATCCTACCAGGAGGGGCAAAGTTTCCCAAACCTCAAAATGCCTATAAACAGACCCCTCACCACACCCACAATTCAGTTTAACGAATAGCCAAGTAGTGGGGTGATAAAGAAAGGAGTAAAAAGCATCAAAAAAAGGAACTGGAAATAATTGTGCTTTAAACAAAAAATCATAACCACCATAAAAAGGGTGGGCCTCATGGACTCTTGCCAATATGAAAGAAATTAATTTATCAGGTAAATTCTTACATAAATTATGTTTTCTTTCATGTAATTGGCAAGAGTCCATGAGCTAGTGACGTATGGGATAGTAATACCCAAGATGTGGAACTCCCTAGAAGAGTCACTAGAGAAGGATAAAAAAATAATAACAGCCATTTTCCTCTGAAAAAATTAAATCCACAACCCAAAAAATAAGTTTTTCTCATAATTGAAAAGAAAAAAACTTAAAACAAAAGCAGAGGAATCAAACAGCTGCCTGAAAACCTTTACTACTAAAAGCTGCTTCCGAACAGGCAAATACATCAAAACGGAAGAATTTAGTAAATGTATGCAAAGAAGACCAATATGCTGCTTTGCAAATCTGAACAACTGAAGCTTCATTCTTAAAAGCCCACGAAGTGGAGACTGATCTAGTAGAATAAGCTGTGATTCTCTGAGGCGAGGCCTGACCTCGACTCCAAATAAGCCTGATGAATCAAAAGTTTTAACCAAGATGCCAAGGAAATGACAGAAGCTTTCTGACCTTTCCTAGCACCAGAAAAGACAACAAATAGACTAGAAGTCTTCCTGAAATCTTTAGTAGCTTCAACATAATATTTCAAAGCTCTTACAACATCCAGAGAATGTAAGGATCTCTCCAAAGAATTCTTAGGATTAGGACACAAAGAGGGAACAACAATTTCCCTACTAATGTTGTTAGAATTCACAACCTTAGGTAGAAATGTAAATGAAATCCGCAAAACTGCCTTGTCCTGATGGAAAATCCGAAAAGGACAAACACAAGAAAGAGCAGATAATACGGAAACTCTTCTAGAAGAAGAGATGGCCAAAAGGAACAACTCTTTCCAAGAAAGTAGTTTAATGTCCAAAGAATGCATAGGCTCAAAAGGAGGAGCCTGTAAAGCCTTCAAAACCAAATTAAGACTCCAAGGAGGAGAGATTGATTTAATGACAGGCTTGATACAGACCAAAGCCTGTAGAAAACAGTGAATATCAGGAAGTTTAGCAATCTTTCTGTGAAATAAAACAGAAGGAGCAGAGATCTGTCCCTTTAAGGAACTTGCAGACAAACCTTTATCCAAACCATCCTGAAGAAACTGTAAAATTCTAGGAATTCTAAAAGAATGCCAGGAGAATTTATGAGAATAACACCATGAAAACAAAATTTATGCTTACCTGATAAAGTTATTTCTCTTGTGGTGTATCCAGTCCACGGGATCATCCACTACTTGTGGGATATTCTCCTTCCCAACAGGAAGCTGCAAGGACACCCACAGCAGAGCTGTCTATATAGCTCCTCCCCTAAATGCCACCCCCAGTCATTCGACCGAAGACAAGCAAGAAAAAAGGAGAAAATATAGGGTGCAGTGGTGACTGTAGTTTAAAAATAAAAAACACCTGCCTTAAAATGACAGGGCGGGCCGTGGACTGGATACACCACAAGAGAAATAAATTTATCAGGTAAGCATAAATTTAGTTTTCTCTTGTAAAGGAGTATCCAGTCCACGGGTTCATCCATTACTTGTGGGATACCAATACCAAAGCTTTAGGACACGGATGAAGGGAGGGACAAGGCAGGAACTTAAACGGAAGGCACCACTGCCTGTAAGACCTTTCTCCCAAAAATAGCCTCCGAGGAAGCAAAAGTATCAAATTTGTAGAATTTAGAAAAGGTATGAAGCGAAGACAAAGTCGGCGCCTTACAAATCTGTTCAACAGAGGCCTCATTTTTAAAAGCCCATGTGGAAGCCACCGCTCTAGTGAAATGAGCTGTAATTCTTTCAGGAGGCTGCTGGCCAGCAGTCTCATAAGCTAAGCGGATTAAGCTTCTCAGCCAAAAAGAAAAAGAAGTTGACGAAGCCTTTTGGCCTCTCCTCTGTCCAGAGTAGACAACAAACAAAGCAGATGTTTGACGAAAATCCTTCGTAGCTTGTAAATAAAACTTTAAAGCACGAACTACGTCAAGATTGTGTAATAGACGTTCCTTCTTAGAGGAAGGATTAGGACATAATGAAGGAACAATGATCTCCTGATTGATAATCTTATTAGATACCACTTTAGGAAGAAACCCAGGTTTGGTATGTAAAACTACCTTATCTGCATGGAAAATCAGATAAGGGGAATCACACTGTAAAGCAGATAACTCTGAAACTCTTTGAGCCGAGGACATAGCTACTAAAAACAGAACTTTCCAAGATAAAAGTTTAATATCTATGGAATGCAAAGGTTCAAACGGAACCCCTTGAAGAACTTTAAGAACTAAATTTAAACTCCATGGCGGAGCAACAGGTTTAAACACAGGCTTGATTCTAACCAAAGCCTGACAAAATGCATGGACGTCTGGAACCTTAGCCAGACGTTTGTGCAAAAGAATAGACAGAGCAGAAATCTGTCCCTTTAAGGAACTAGCCGACAACCCCTTCTCCAATCCTTCTTGGAGAAAGGATAATATCCTAGGAATCCTGACCTTACTCCATGAGTAACCCTTGGATTCACACCAATGAAGATATTTACACCATATCTTATGATAGATTTTCCTAGTGACAGGCTTTTGAGCCTGAATTAAGGTATCAATGACCGACTCGGAAAAACCACGCTTTGATAGAATCAAGCGTTCAATCTCCAAGCAGTCAGACGCAGAGAAATTAGATTTGGATGTTTGAAGGGACCTTGAAGTAGAAGGTACTGCCTTAGTGGCAGAGTCCATGGTGGAAAGGATAACATGTCCACCAGATCTGCATACCAAGTCCTGCGTGGCCACGCAGAAGCTATCAAAATCACCGAAGCTCTCTCCTGCTTGATCTTGGCAATCAGACGAGGGAGCAGAGGAAACGATGGAAACACATAAGCCAGACTGAAGGACCAGGGCGCTGCTAGAGCATCTATCAGCGCTGCCTTGGGATCCCTTGACCTGGACCCGTAACGAGGAAGCTTGGTATTCTGACGAGACGCCATGAGATCCAGTTCTGGTTTGCCCCATAGTTGAATCAACTGGGCAAATACCTCCGGATGGAGCTCCCACTCCCCCGGATGAAAAATCCGCCTCCCAGTTCTCTACTCCTGGGATATGGATAGCTGAGAGATGGCAAGAGTGAACCTCTGCCCATAGAATTATCTTTGAAACCTCCAACATTGCCAGGGGGCTCCTGGTTCCCCCCTGATGGTTGATATAGGCTACAGTCGTGATGTTGTCCGACTGAAATCTGATGAACCTGACAGCAGCTAGCTGAAGCAAAAATATTCCACCTTATAGAAACCAGGGAAATCCACCTTTAAAAAATACACCTATCAGAATAGAATACCCATTGACCAATCGAAATGAAAGGAGGGCTTTTTAAAGTGCCGGGGTAACAACAAACATCATCCGTCTTGATAAAGCCTACTGGCGAAACCCGTAGACGTTCTCCAAACCTGAAAGAACTGGACATCTACTTTACCTACCCCGCTTTGAAAGGAGCAGAGGGAAAGAAAGTCTAAAACAAACGGCCGTTTGTAATCTAAGTCCGAGTTCCCATATACACGCTGGAAGCGTGCACAGCAAATACCTGTCTCAAGAGGCTGCCCGGGAAAAACAGAACCCAAACTACAGGGGTAAAAGCTACTTCAAGCCGGCAGAGTGAAAGAAACCCATACACGCAGGAGCGTGGTCTAGGTTTCGATATCGGCGATACTTGCTTTACATAAGGAGGAGAGGCAGAAAACATACACTGGTAAGAAACACCTTGAATCCATCAGACACAGAAATGTCAGAAGAACCGGTAAGCCCATACTTAAACATATACCGAACTATCATAATTACAGCTAAGTCTACAAGTTATAATAACATCAAGAGACACTGCTATTACAAGTTAATTACATTATTACAACTTATTGGATTATGAAGATAGACACTGTTACTTTTTGATCAAAATAACAACACCAAGAAACAAGCCACAAAGACTGCGGTAACAAATTATTAAGGTGGAATAGGATAAATTGAACTTTTAAAAAAGGTGGAATTACTTAGAAAGGTTATTAGAGCGCTCAATATTAAAATTGTTTTATCACAAATTGCATATTCTAAATTTTAGGGAGACGTTCCTTGATATATATTTCCGTCACTGTTAATTTTATCAATGTTTTTATGTTTTAAATAAATGTACTTTTGTTAAATTGTAAAAAAGTCTCCAGAATATCATATTTAGCTTACAGCGCTCCTAAACTCTATATTGTTTTGTCATTTTGAAATTTTGTACGGTAATCATAGGGAAGATTACCTGTGAGGGAGCTTTAAGATAGAATTCCAGGCGCTGTTCCTTATATATTTATTTATCGCAGCTAGCTGAGGCCAAGTCTGAAGAGCATTGAATATCGCTCTTAGTTCCAGAATGTTTATCGGAAGGAGGGCTTCCTCCTGAGTCCACGAACCCTGAGCCTTCAGGGAGTTCCAGACTGCGTCCCAGCCCAGAAGGCTGGCATCTGTCGTCACTATAGTCCATTCTTGCCTGCGGAAACTCATTCCTCTGGACAGATGGACTCGAGATAGCCACCAGAGAAGAGAATCCCTGGTCTCTTGATCCAGATTTAGTAGAGGGGACAAATCTGTGTAATCCCCATTCCACTGATTGAGCATGCAAAATTGCAGTGGTCTGAGATGTAGGCGGGCAAACGGAACTATGTCCATTGCCGCTACCATTAAGCCGATTACTTCCATACACTGAGCCACTGACGGCCGAGGAGTGGAATAAAGAGCACGGCAAGAAGTTAGAAGCTTTGACAACCTGACCTCAGTCAGAAAAATTTTCATTTCTACTGAATCTATCAGAGTTCCTAGGAAGGAAACTCTTGTGAGAGGAGAGAGAGAACTCTTTCCTTCGTTCACCTTCCACCCGTGAGACCTCAGGAATGCCAGAACAATGTCCGTATGGGACCTGGCGATTTGAAAAGTCGTTGCCTGTATCAGAATGTCGTCTAGATAAGGGGCCACCGCTATGCCCCGCAGTCTTAGAACCGCCAAAAGGGACCCTAGAACCTTTGTAAAGATTCTTGGTGCCGTGGCTAACCCAAAGGGAAGAGACACAAACTGGTAATGCCTGTCTAGGAAGGCGAACCTGAGAAACTGATGATGATCTCTGTGTATCGGAATGTGTAGATAAGCATCCTTTAAGTCCACGGTAGTCATATATTGACCCTCCTGGATCATAGGTAGGATGGTTCGAATAGTCTCCATCTTGAAGGATGGGACCCTGAGAAATTTGTTTAGGATCTTGAGATCCAAGATTGGTCTGAAAGTTCCCTCTTTTTTGGGAACTATAAACAGATTTGAATAGAAGCCCTGCCCCTGTTCCTCCCTTGGAACTGGGTGGATCACTCCCATAACCAGTAGGTCCTTGAACGCAACGTAAGAATGCCTCTCTCTTTATCTGGTTTGCAGACAATTGTGAGAGATGAAATCTCCCCTTTGGAGATGAAGCTTTGAAATCCAGAAGATATCCCTGGGAAACAATCTCCAGAGCCCAGGGATCCTGGACGTCTCTTGCCCAAGCCTGGGCGAAGAGAGAAAGTCTGCCCCCCACTAGATCCGGTCCCGGATCTGGGGCTACTCCTTCATGCTGTCTTAGAGGCAGCAGCAGGGTTTTTGGCCTGCTTCCCCTTATTCCAAGCCTGGTTAGGTCTCCAGACTGGCTTGGACTGGGCAAAATTTCCCTCTTGTTTTGCAGTAGAGGAAGTTGAAGCTGCGCCACTCTTGAAGTTTCGAAAGGAACGAAAATGAGTCTGTTTGGTCCTTAATTTGTTGGACCTATCCTGGGGAAGGGCGTGGCCTTTTCCTCCAGTAATATCAGAAATGATCTCCTTCAGTCCAGGCCCGAATAGGGTCTGCCCTTTGAAGGGGATGTTGAGAAGCTTAGACTTTGAAGTAACGTCAGCTGACCAGGATTTAAGCCATAGCGCCCTACGCGCCTGAATGGCAAAACCTGAATTCTTAGCCGTTAGCTTGGTTAAATGAAAAACGGCATCAGAAATAAATGAATTGGCTAACTTAAGAGCTTTACGCCTGTCTAGGATATCATCCAACGGGGTCTCCACCTGAAGAGCCTCCTCAAGAGACTCGAACCAGAAAGCCGCTGCAGCAGTGACTGGGGCAATGCATGCAAGAGGCTGGAGAATAAAACCTTGTTGTATAAAGATTTTCTTAAGGAAACCCTCTAATTTTTATCCATTGGATCTAGGAAAGTACAACTGTCCTCGACAGGGATAGTTGTACGCTTAGCTAGGGTAGAGACTGCTCCCTCCACCTTAGGGACCGTCTGCCACGAGTCCCGTGTTGCGGCATCTATAGGAAACATCTTTTTAAAAGCAGGAGGGGGAGAGAACGGTACACCTGGTCTATCCCATTCCTTAGTAATAATTTCTGAAAACCTCTTAGGGATTGGAAAAACGTCAGTGTAAACAGGCACTGCAAAGTATTTGTCCATTTTACACAATTTCTCTGGGACTACAATGGTGTCACAGTCATCCAGAGTCGCTAAAACCTCCCTGAGCAACAAGCAGAGGTGTTCAAGCTTAAATTTAAAGGCTGTCATTTCAGAGTCAGACTGAAGTAACGCCTTCCCTGAATCAGAAATGTCACCCACAGAAAGAAGCTCTCCTGCTTCGGCTTCTGCACATTGTGAGGGTATATCAGACATAGCTACTAAAGCGTCAGAAAGCTCTGTATTTGTTCTAGCCCCAGAGCTGTCTCGCTTTCCTTGTAACCCTGGCAGTTTGGACAATACCTCTGTGAGGGTATGATTCATAACTGCCGCCATGTCTTGTAAGGTAAACGCATTGGACGCGCCAGATGTACTTGGCGTCACTTGAGCGGGAGATATAGGTTCTGACACATTGGGAGAGCTAGGTGGTTTGACCTCCCTTTTGTCAGTCTGAGAAACCTCTGGTGAGAAATCTTTAAAAGCCATAATATGGTCTTTATAACTTATAGAAAGGTCAGTGCATTTGGTACACATTCTAAGAGGGGGTTCCACAATGGCTTCTAAACATAATGAAGAAGGAGTTTCCTCTATGTCAGACATGTTTAACAGACTAGTAATGAGACCAGCAAGCTTGGAAAACACTTTAATAAATGTGAAAAAGCAATAATATAAAAACGGTACTTTTCCTTTAAGAGAAAAAAACTACCACATAAACTGCAAAACAGTGTTAAAAAGTAGTAAACTCTACGAAATTTTTACAGTGTGTATAAGGGACTAAAGCAGCATTGCACCCACTTGCAAATGGATGATTAACCCCTTAGGCCCCAAACCGGATTAGAAAAACGTTAAAACCGTTAACAAACAGTCAAACACACTGCCACAGCTGTGGCTCCTACCTGCCCTTAAACACAATTTTTGCAGGGAAAAAACCCTCTATAGTGGTCCTAGATGCCAGAGGACTCCTTTATGGAAGCTGGATGTCTCAGTCTGAAAATCAACTGCGCATTTAGAGCGAGAAAATAGGCCCCCCCCACCATGCACTCAATGTCAGAGGGCCTTAAAAAAGTACTCCTATGAGTAATCTAACTAGCCATGTGGAAAACTAGGCCCCAAATAAAGATTTATCACCCTCAGAGAAAAAACGTTTTTTCTATAAACCATGCAAAAGTTTTTACACTAAGTCATATGAGTATTGACATGAATAACAGAATTTATGTTTACCTGATAAATTACTTTCTCCAACGGTGTGTCCGGTCCACGGCGTCATCCTTACTTGTGGGAATATTCTCCTCCCCAACAGGAAATGGCAAAGAGCCCAGCAAAGCTGGTCACATGATCCCTCCTAGGCTCCGCCTTCCCCAGTCATTCGACCGACGTAAAGGAGGAATATTTGCATAGGAGAAATCATATGATACCGTGGTGACTGTAGTTAAAGAAAATAAATTATCAGACCTGATTAAAAAACCAGGGCGGGCCGTGGACCGGACACACCGTTGGAGAAAGTAATTTATCAGGTAAACATAAATTCTGTTTTCTCCAACATAGGTGTGTCCGGTCCACGGCGTCATCCTTACTTGTGGGAACCAATACCAAAGCTTTAGGACACGGATGAAGGGAGGGAGCAAATCAGGTCACCTAGATGGAAGGCACCACGGCTTGCAAAACCTTTCTCCCAAAAATAGCCTCAGAAGAAGCAAAAGTATCAAATTTGTAAAATTTAGTAAAAGTGTGCAGTGAAGACCAAGTCGCTGCCTTACATATCTGATCAACAGAAGCCTCGTTCTTGAAGGCCCATGTGGAAGCCACAGCCCTAGTAGAATGAGCTGTGATTCTTTCAGGAGGCTGCCGTCCGGCAGTCTCGTAAGCCAATCTGATGATGCTTTTAATCCAAAAAGAGAGAGAGGTAGAAGTTGCTTTTTGACCTCTCCTTTTACCAGAATAAACAACAAACAAAGAAGATGTTTGTCTAAAATCCTTTGTAGCATCTAAATAGAATTTTAGAGCACGAACTACATCCAAATTGTGCAACAAACGTTCCTTCTTTGAAACTGGATTCGGACACAAAGAAGGCACGACTATCTCCTGGTTAATGTTTTTGTTAGAAACAACTTTCGGAAGAAAACTAGGTTTAGTAGGTAAAACCACCTTATCTGCATGGAACACCAGATAAGGAGGAGAACACTGCAGAGCAGATAATTCTGAAACTCTTCTAGCAGAAGAAATTGCAACCAAAAACAAAACTTTCCAAGATAATAACTTAATATCAACGGAATATAAGGGTTCAAACGGAACCCCCTGAAGAACTGAAAGAACTAAATTGAGACTCCAAGGAGGAGTCAAATGTTTGTAAACAGGCTTGATTCTAACCAGAGCCTGAACAAAGGCTTGAACATCTGGCACAGCTGCCAGCTTTTTGTGAAGTAACACAGACAAGGCAGAAATCTGTCCCTTCAAAGAACTTGCAGATAATCCTTTCTCCAAACCTTCTTGAAGAAAGGATAGAATCTTAGGAATTTTTACCTTGTCCCAAGGGAATCCTTTAGATTCACACCAACAGATATATTTTTTCCATATTTTGTGGTAGATTTTTCTAGTTACAGGCTTTCTGGCCTGAACAAGAGTATCAATGACAGAATCTGAGAACCCTCGCTTTGATAAGATCAAGCGTTCAATCTCCAAGCAGTCAGTTGGAGTGAGACCAGATTCGGATGTTCGAACGGACCTTGAACGAGAAGGTCCCGTCTCAAAGGTAGCTTCCATGGTGGAGCCGATGACATATTCACCAGGTCTGCATACCAAGTCCTGCGTGGCCACGCAGGAGCTATCAAGATCACCGATGCCCTCTCCTGATTGATCCTGGCTACCAGCCTGGGGATGAGAGGAAACGGCGGGAATACATAAGCTAGTTTGAAGGTCCAAGGTGCTACTAGTGCATCTACTAGAGTCGCCTTGGGATCCCTGGATCTGGACCCGTAGCAAGGAACCTTGAAGTTCTGACGAGAGGCCATCAGATCCATGTCTGGAATGCCCCACAATTGAGTAATTTGGGCAAAGATTTCCAGATGGAGTTCCCACTCCCCCGGATGAAATGTCTGACGACTCAGAAAATCCGCTTCCCAATTTTCCACTCCTGGGATGTGGATTGCAGACAAGTGGCAGGAGTGAGTCTCCGCCCATTGAATGATCTTGGTCACTTCTTCCATCGCCAGGGAACTCCTTGTTCCCCCCTGATGGTTGATGTACGCAACAGTCGTCATGTTGTCTGATTGAAACCGTATGAACTTGGCCTTTGCTAGCTGAGGCCAAGCCTTGAGAGCATTGAATATCGCTCTCAGTTCCAGAATATTTATCGGGAGAAGAGATTCTTCCCGAGACCAAAGACCCTGAGCTTTCAGGGGTCCCCAGACCGCGCCCCAGCCCACCAGACTGGCGTCGGTCGTGACAATGACCCACTCTGGTCTGCGGAAGCTCATCCCCTGTGACAGGTTGCCCAGGGACAGCCACCAACGGAGTGAATCTCTGGTCCTCTGATCTACTTGTATCGTCGGAGACAAGTCTGTATAGTCCCCATTCCACTGACTGAGCATGCACAGTTGTAATGGTCTTAGATGAATTCGCGCAAAAGGAACTATGTCCATTGCCGCTACCATCAAACCTATTACTTCCATGCACTGCGCTATGGAAGGAAGAGGAACAGAATGAAGTATTTGACAAGAGTTTAGAAGTTTTGATTTTCTGGCCTCTGTCAGAAAAATCCTCATTTCTAAGGAGTCTATTATTGTTCCCAAGAAGGGAACCCTTGTTGACGGAGATAGCGAACTTTTTTCTACGTTCACTTTCCACCCGTGAGATCTGAGAAAGGCCAGGACAATGTCCGTGTGAGCCTTTGCTTGTGGAAGGGACGACGCTTGAATCAGAATGTCGTCCAAGTAAGGTACTACTGCAATGCCCCTTGGTCTTAGCACCGCTAGAAGGGACCCTAGTACCTTTGTGAAAATTCTTGGAGCAGTGGCTAATCCGAACGGAAGTGCCACAAACTGGTAATGCTTGTCCAGGAATGCGAACCTTAGGAACCGATGATGTTCCTTGTGGATAGGAATATGTAGATACGCATCCTTTAAATCCACCGTGGTCATGAATTGACCTTCCTGGATGGAAGGAAGAATTGTTCGAATGGTTTCCATTTTGAACGATGGAACCTTGAGAAACTTGTTTAGGATCTTGAGATCTAAGATTGGTCTGAATGTTCCCTCTTTTTTGGGAACTACGAACAGATTGGAGTAGAACCCCATCCCTTGTTCTCCTAATGGAACAGGATGAATCACTCCCATTTTTAACAGGTCTTCTACACAATGTAAGAATGCCTGTTTTTTTATGAGGTCTGAAGACAATTGAGACCTGTGGAACCTCCCCCTTGGGGGAAGCCCCTTGAATTCCAGAAGATAACCTTGGGAGACTATTTCTAGAGCCCAAGGATCCAGAACATCTCTTGCCCAAGCCTGAGCGAAGAGAGAGAGTCTGCCCCCCACCAGATCCGGTCCCGGATCGGGGGCCAACATCTCATGCTGTCTTGGTAGCAGTGGCAGGTTTCTTGGCCTGCTTTCCTTTGTTCCAGCCTTGCATTGGCCTCCAGGCTGGCTTGGCTTGAGAAGTATTACCCTCTTGCTTAGAGGACGTAGCACTTGGGGCTGGTCCGTTTCTGCGAAAGGGACGAAAATTAGGTTTATTTTTGGCTTTGAAAGACCTATCCTGAGGAAGGGCGTGGCCCTTGCCCCCAGTGATATCAGAGATAATCTCTTTCAAGTCAGGGCCAAACAGCGTTTTCCCCTTGAAAGGAATGTTAAGCAATTTGTTCTTGGAAGACGCATCCGCTGACCAAGATTTTAGCCAAAGCGCTCTGCGCGCCACAATAGCAAAACCAGAATTTTTCGCCGCTAACCTAGCCAATTGCAAAGTGGCGTCTAGGGCGAAAGAATTAGCAAATTTGAGAGCATGAATTCTGTCCATAATCTCCTCATAAGAAGAAGAATTATTATTGAGCGCCTTTTCTAGTTCATCGAACCAGAAACACGCTGCTGTAGTGACAGGAACAATGCATGAAATTGGTTGTAGAAGGTAACCTTGCTGAACAAACATCTTTTTAAGCAAACCCTCTAATTTTTTATCCATAGGATCTTTGAAAGAACAACTATCTTCTATAGTGGTGCGTTTGTTTAGAGTAGAAAACGCCCCCTCGACCTTGGGGACTGTCTGCCATAAGTCCTTTCTGGGGTCGACCATAGGAAACAATTTCTTAAATATGGGGGGAGGGACGAAAGGTATACCGGGCCTTTCCCATTCTTTATTTACAATGTCCGCCACCCGCTTGGGTATAGGAAAAGCTTCGGGGGGCCCCGGGACCTCTAGGAACTTGTCCATTTTACATAATTTCTCTGGAATGACCAAATTCTCACAATCATCCAGAGTAGATAACACCTCCTTAAGCAGAGCGCGGAGATGTTCCAATTTAAATTTAAATGTAATCACATCAGGTTCAGTTTGTTGAGAAATTTTCCCTGAATCAGAAAATTTCTCCCTCAGACAAAACCTCCCTGGCCCCCTCAGACTGGTGTAGGGGCACTTCAGAACCAATATCATCAGCGTCCTCATGCTCTTCAGTATTTTCTAAAACAGAGCAGTCGCGCTTTCGCTGATAAGTGGGCATTTTGGCTAAAATGTTTTTGATAGAATTATCCATTACAGCCGTTAATTGTTGCATAGTAAGGAGTATTGGCGCACTAGATGTACTAGGGGCCTCCTGTGTGGGCAAGACTGGTGTAGACGAAGGAGGGGATGATGCAGTACCATGCTTACTCCCCTCACTTGAGGAATCATCTTGGGCATCATTTTCTCTAAATTTTGTGTCACATAAATCACATCTATTTAAATGAGAAGGAACCTTGGCTTCCCCACATACAGAACACAGTCTATCTGGTAGTTCAGACATGTTAAACAGGCATAAACTTGATAACAAAGTACAAAAAACGTTTTAAAATAAAACCGTTACTGTCACTTTAAATTTTAAACTGAACACACTTTATTACTGCATATGTGAAAAAGTATGAAGAAATTGTTCAAAATTCACCAAAATTTCACCACAGTGTCTTAAAGCCTTAAAAGTATTGCACACCAAATTTGGAAGCTTTAACCCTTAAAATAACGGAACCGGAGCCGTTTTTATATTTAACCCCTTTACAGTCCCTGGTATCTGCTTTGCTGAGACCCAACCAAGCCCAAAGGGGAATACGATACCAAATGACGCCTTCAGAAAGTCTTTTCTATGTATCAGAGCTCCTCACACATGCATCTGCATGTCATGCTTCCCAAAAACAAGTGCGCAATAGAGGCGCGAAAATGAGACTCTGCCTATGATTAGGGAAAGCCCCTAGAGAATAAGGTGTCCAATACAGTGCCTGCCGGTTATTTTACATAGTTCCCAAGATTAAAATAATTCCTCAAGGCTATGGAGTATAAAATATGCTTATATATAAATCGTTTTAGCCCAGAAAATGTCTACAGTCTTAAAAGCCCTTGTGAAGCCCTTTTTTCTCTTCATGTAATAAAAATGGCTTACCGGATCCCATAGGGAAAATGACAGCTTCCAGCATTACATCGTCTTGTTAGAAATGTGTCATACCTCAAGCAGCAAAAGTCTGCTCCCTGTTTCCCCCAACTGAAGTTAATTCCTCTCAACAGTCCTGTGTGGAAACAGCCATCGATTTTAGTAACGGTTGCTAAAATCATTTTCCTCTTACAAACAGAAATCTTCATCTCTTTTCTGTTTCAGAGTAAATAGTACATACCAGCACTATTTTAAAATAACAAACTCTTGATTGAATAATAAAAACTACAGTTAAACACTAAAAAACTCTAAGCCATCTCCATGGAGATGTTGCCTGTACAACGGCAAAGAGAATGACGGGGAAGGCGGAGCCTAGGAGGGATCATGTGACCAGCTTTGCTGGGCTCTTTGCCATTTCCTGTTGGGGAGGAGAATATTCCCACAAGTAAGGATGACGCAGTGGACCGGACACACCTATGTTGGAGAAATTACCACTATTTTTGCAAGCATGATTCCAGTCGTCGTTAAATCACTGTATCAGGCTTACCTCAAATATACCAGGCACTGTCAGCATTTTCTAGACCTTATCTCTCTAGAAAAAAATATACTGAAAATACCTCAAAGCAGGTAATCTGCAGACCGTCCCCCCAACTGAAGTTTTCTTACCATACTCTTCAGTTATGTGTGAGAACAGCAATGGACCTTAGTTACAAACCGCTAAGATCATCAAACCTCCAGGCAAAATTCTTCTTCCAATTTCTGCCTGAGAGTAAAACAGTGCAACGCCGGTACCGTTTAAAAATAACAAACTCTTGATTGAAGGTAAAACTACACTAAGTCACCACATATCTCTTGATACTTCCTTTCTTGTTGAGAGCTGCAAGAGAATGACTGGGGGTGGCAGTTAGGGGAGGAGCTATATAGACAGCTCTGCTGTGGGTGTCCTCTTGCAGCTTCCTGTTGGGAAGGAGAATATCCCACAAGTAATGGATGAACCCGTGGACTGGATACACCTTTACAAGAGAAATATAAGTCTTCCAAACTTGATAATAAATCTTCCTAGAGACAGATTTACGAGCCTGTAACATAGTATCAATCACTGAGTCAGAGAAACCTCTATAACTAAGCGTTCAATTTCCATACCTTAAAATTTAATGATTTGAGATCCTGATGGAAAAAACATAATTTATGCTTACCTGATAAATTTATTTCTCTTGTAGTGTAGTGAGTCCACGGGTCATCCATTACTTATGGAATATATCTCTTCCTAACAGGAAGCTGCAAGAGGATCACCCAAGCAGAGCTGCTATATAGCTCCTCCCCTCACATGTCATATTCAGTCATTCGACCAAAGCAGACGAGAAAGGAGAAACCATAGGGTGCAGTGGTGACTGGAGTTTAATTAAAATTTAGATCTGCCTTAAAGACAGGGCGGGCCGTGGACTGACTACACTACAAGAGAAATAAATTTATCAGGTAAGCATAAATTATGTTTTCTCTTGTTAAGTGTAGTCAGTCCACGGGTCATCCATTACTTATGGAATACCAATACCAAAGCTAAAGTACACGGATGAAGGGAGGGACAAGGCAGGAACATTAAACAGAAGGAACCACTGCCTGAAGTACCTTTCTCCCAAAAATAGCCTCCGAAGAAGCAAAAGTGTCAAATTTGTAAAATTTTGAAAAAGTGTGAAGTGAAGACCAAGTTGCAGCCTTGCAAATCTGTTCAACAGAGGCCTCATTTTTAAAGGCCCAGGTGGAAGCCACAGCTCTAGTAGAATGAGCTGTAATCCTTTCAGGAGGCTGCTGTCCAGCAGTCTCATAGGCTAAACGTATTATGCTACGAAGCCAAAAAGAGAGAGAGGTAGCCGAAGCCTTTTGACCTCTTCTCTGTCCAGAGTAAACGACAAACAGGGAAGAAGTTTGACGAAAATCTTTAGTTGCCTGCAAATAGAACTTCAGGGCACGGACTACGTCCAGATTATGCAAAAGTCGTTCCTTCTTTGAAGAAGGGTTAGGACACAGTGATGGAACAACAATCTCTTGATTGATATTCCTGTTAGTAACTACCTTAGGTAAGAACCCAGGTTTAGTACGCAGAACTACCTTGTCTGAATGAAAAATCAGATAAGGAGAATCACAATGTAAGGCAGATAACTCAGAGACTCTTCGAGCCGAGGAAATAGCCATCAAAAACAGAACCTTCCAGGATAACAGCTTGATATCAATGGAATGAAGGGGTTCAAATGGAACGCCTTGAAGAACGTTAAGAACTAAGTTTAAGCTCCACGGTGGAGCAACAGTCTTAAACACAGGCTTAATCCTAGCTAAAGCCTGACAAAAAGCCTGAACGTCTGGAACTTCAGCCAGACGTTTGTGTAGAAGAATAGACAGAGCAGAAATCTGTCCCTTTAACGAACTAGCAGATAAGCCCTTTTCTAAACCCTCTTGTAGAAAGGACAATATCCTAGGAATCCTAACCTTACTCCATGAGTAACTCTTGGATTTGCACCAATATAAATATTTACGCCATATCTTATGGTAAATTTTTCTGGTAACAGGCTTCCTAGCCTGTATTAAGGTATCAATAACCGACTCCGAGAAGCCACGCTTTGATAGAATCAAGCGTTCAATCTCCATGCAGTCAGCCTCAGAGAAATTAGATTTGGATGGTTGAAAGGACCCTGAAATAGAAGGTCCTGTCTCAGAGGCAGAGACCACGGTGAACAGGACGACATGTCCACTAGGTCTGCATACCAGGTCCTGCGTGGCCACGCAGGCGCTATCAAAATCACAGAAGCTCTCTCCTGTTTGATCTTGGCAATCAAACGAGGAAGCATCGGGAATGGTGGAAACACATAAGCCATGTTGAAGACCCATGGGGCTGTCAGAGCATCTATCAGCACCGCTCCCGGGTCCCTGGACCTGGATCCGTAACAAGGAAGCTTGGCGTTCTGGCGAGACGCCATGAGATCCAGATCTGGTTTGCCCCAACGATGAATCAGTTGAGCAAAGACCTCCGGATGAAGTTCCCACTCCCCCGGATGAAAAGTCTGGCGACTTAGAAAATCCGCCTCCCAGTTCTCCACGCCTGGGATGTAAATCGCTGACAGGTGGCAAGAGTGAGACTCTGCCCAGCGAATTATCTTTGAGACTTCCAACATCGCTAGGGAACTTCTGGTTCCCCCTTGATGGTTGATGTAAGCCACAGTCGTGATGTTGTCCGACTGAAATCTGATGAACCTCAGAGTTGCTAACTGAGGCCAAGCTAGGAGAGCATTGAATATTGCTCTTAATTCCAGAATATTTATTGGGAGGAGTTTCTCCTCCTGAGTCCATAATCCCTGAGCCTTCAGGGAGTTCCAGACTGCGCCCCAGCCTAGAAGGCTGGCGTCTGTTGTTACAATCGTCCAATCTGGCCTGCGAAAGGTCATCCCCTTGGACAGATGTGGCCGAGAAAGCCACCATAGAAGAGAATCTCTGGTCTCTTGATCCAGATTTAGTAGGGGGGACAAATCTGAGTAATCCCCGTTCCACTGACTTAGCATGCACAATTGCAGCGGTCTGAGATGCAGGCGCGCAAATGGTACTATGTCCATTGCCGCTACCATTAAGCTGATTACTTCCATGCACTGAGCTACTGACGGGTGTGGAATGGAATGAAGGACACGGCAAGCATTTAGAAGTTTTGATAACCTGGCCTCTGTCAGGTAAATTTTCATCTCTACAGAATCTATAAGAGTCCCTAGAAAGGGAACCCTTGTAAGTGGTAATAGAGAACTCTTTTCCACGTTCACCTTCCACCCATGCGACCTCAGAAATGCCAGAACTATCTCTGTATGAGACTTGGCAGTTTGAAAACTTGACGCTTGTATCAGAATGTCGTCTAGGTACGGAGTCACCGCTATGCCTCGCGGTCTTAGTACCGCCAGAAGTGAGCCCAGAACTTTTGTAAAGATTCTTGGAGCCGTAGCTAATCCGAAGGGAAGAGCTACAAACTGGTAATGCCTGTCTAGGAAAGCAAATCTTAGGTACCGATAATGATCGTTGTGAATCGGTATGTGAAGGTAGGCATCCTTTAAGTCCATTGTGGTCATGTATTGACCCTCTTGGATCATGGGTAGGATGGTTAGAATAGTTTCCATTTTGAATGATGGAACTCTTAGGAATTTGTTTAGGATTTTTAAGTCCAAGATTGGTCTGAAGGTTCCCTCTTTCTTGGGAACCACAAATAGATTTGAATAGAATCCTTGCCCGTGTTCCGTCCGCGGAACTGGGTGGATCACCCCCATTAGTAAGAGGTCTTGTACACAGCGTAGAAACGCCTCTTTCTTTATTTGGTTTGCTGATAACCTTGAAAGATGAACTCTCCCTCGTGGAGGAGAAGTTTTGAAGTCCAGGAGATATCCCTGAGATATGATCTCCAACGCCCAGGGATCCTGGACATCTCTTGCCCAAGCCTGGGCGAAGAGAGAAAGTCTGCCCCCCACTAGATCCGTTTCCAGATAGGGGGCCCTCTCTTCATGCTGTCTTAGGGGCAGCAGCAGGTTTCTTGGCCTGCTTGCCCTTGTTCCAGGACTGATTAACTTTCCAGCCCTGCCTGTAACGAGCAACAGCTCCTTCCTGTTTTTGAGCGGAGGAAGTTGATACTGCTCCTGCCTTGAAGTTACGAAAGGCACGAAAATTAGACTGTTTGGCCTTTGATTTGGCCCTGTCCTGAGGTAGAGCATGGCCCTTACCTCCCGTAATGTCAGCTATAATTTCTTTCAAGCCGGGCCCGAATAAGGTCTGCCCTTTGAAAGGAATATTAAGCAATTTAGATTTAGAAGTCACGTCAGCTTACCAGGATTTAAGCCATAGCGCTCTACGCGCTTGGATGGCGAATCCGGAGTTCTTAGCCGTAAGTTTAGTTAAATGTACGACGGCATCAGAAACAAATGCGTTAGCTAGCTTAAGTGCTTTAAGCTTGTTCATAATTTCATCCAATGGAGCTGTGCGAATGGCCTCTTCCAAAGACTCAAACCAGAATGCCTCCGCAGCAGTGACAGGCGCAATGCATGCAAGGGGCTGTAAGATAAAACCTTGTTGAACAAACATTTTCTTAAGGTAACCCTCTAATTTCTTATCCATTGGATCTGAAAAGGCACAACTATCCTCCACCGGGATAGTGGTACGCTTAGCTAAAGTAGAAACTGCTCCCTCCACCTTAGGGACCGTCTGCCATAAGTCTCGTGTGGTGGCGTCTATAGGAAACATTTTCCTAAATATGGGAGGAGGGGAAAAAGGCACACCAGGTCTATCCCACTCCTTGCTAATAATATCTGTAAGCCTTTTAGGTATAGGAAACACGTCAGTACACACCGGTACCGCATAGTATCTATCCAACCTACATAATTTTTCTGGAATTGCAACCGTGTTACAATCATTCAGAGCCGCTAATACCTCCCCTAGCAATATGCGGAGGTTCTCAAGCTTAAATTTAAAATTAGAAATCTCTGAATCCAGTCTCCCTGGATCAGATCCGTCACCCACAGAATGAAGCTCTCTGTCTTCATGTTCTGCAAACTGTGACGCATTATCTGACATGGCTCTCACCTCATCCGCGCGCTCTGTCCTTAACCCAGAGCTATCGCGCTTGCCTCTTAATTCTGGCAATTTAGATAATACTTCTGTCATAACAGTAGCCATGTCTTGCAAAGTGATTTGTAAGGGCCTCCCTGATGTACTTGGCGCCACAAAATCACGCACCTCCTGAGTGGGAGGCGAAGGTACTGACACGTGAGGAGAGTTAGTCGGTATAACTTCCCCCTCGTTGTCTGGTGATAATTTCTTTACATGTAAAGATTGACTTTTATTTAAAGTAACATCAATGCAATTAGTACACAAATTTCTATTGGGCTCCACATTGGCCTTTAAACATAGTGAACAAAGAGATTCATCTGTGTCAGACATGTTTAAACAGACTAGCAATGAGACTAGCAAGCTTGGAAATACTTTTCTAAATAAATTTACAAGCAATATAAAAAACGCTACTGTGCCTTTAAGAAGCACAAAAAGCTGTCACAGTTGAAATAACAATGAACCAAAACAGTTATAGCAACCAATTTTTCACAGTAAATGTATTAAGTTAGCAAAGGATTGCACCCACCAGCAAATGGATGATTAACCCCTTAATACCCAAAAACGGATAACAATTTAATAATTAACGTTTTTATCACAGTCAAAACACACTGTCACAGGTCTGCTGTGACTGATTACCTCCCTCAAAATGAATTTTGAAGACCCCTGAGCTCTCTAGAGACGATCTGGATCATGGAGGATGAAGTAGACAGATTGTGACTGAATTTTTACTGCGCAAAAAAGCGCTAAAATAGGCCCCTCCCACTCATATTACAACAGTGGGGAAGCTCAGATAACTGTTTCTATGCAGAAAACAAAGATGGCCATGTGGTAAAAATCATGCCCCAATAAGTTTTATCACCAAGTACCTCACAAAAAACGATTAACATGCCAGTAAACGTTTTAAACATACATTTGAAAAGTTATGAATTGTTATTAATAAGCCTGCTACCAGTCGCTTTTACTGCAGTTAAGGCTCATACATTATTTCAGTATTAACAGTATTTTCAGAGTCAATTCCATTCCTTAGAAAAATACATTCAGTGTACACACACTCATCAGCCTAATACCAGTCGCTATCACTGCATTTAAGGCTGAACTTACTTTACATTGGTATCAGCAGTATTTTCTCAGTCAATTCCATTCCTCAGAAAAATAATTTACTGCACATACCTCATTTGCAGGGGGGCCCTGCATGCTATTCCCCTTTTCTGAAGTTACCTCACTCCTCAGATGAGAACAGCCAGTGGATCTTAGTTACGTCTGCTAAGATCATAGAAAACGCAGGCAGATTCTTCTTCTAATACTGCCTGAGAACAAACAGCACACTCCGGTGCCATTTAAAATAACAAACTTTTGATTGTAGAAATAAACTAAGTTAAAAAACACCACAGACCTCTCACAGCGTCCTATCTTTAGTTAGGCTGCAAGAGAATGACTGAATATGACATGTGAGGGGAGGAGCTATATAGCAGCTCTGCTTGGGTGATCCTCTTGCAGCTTCCTGTTAGGAAGAGATATATTCCATAAGTAATGGATGACCCGTGGACTGACTACACTTAACAAGAGAAACGGCCCTTGAGACAGAAGGTCTGGTCTTAAATGAAGTGGCCAAGGTTGGAAACTGGACTTCTGGACAAGATCTGCATACCAGAACCTGTGAGGCCTTGCTGGTGCTACCAGAAACACAAACGATTGTTCCATGATGATCTTGGAGATCACTCTTGGAAGAGGAACTAGAGGCGGGAAGATATAAGCAGGTTGGTAAAACCAAGGAACTGCTAACGCATCCACCGACTCCGCCTGAGGAACCCAGGACCTGGACAGGTACCTGGGAAGTTTCTTGTTTAGATGTGAAGCCATCAGATATATTTCTGGAAGACCCCACATCTGAACAATCTGAAAAAACAGAATTTATGTTTACCTGATAAATTACTTTCTCCAACGGTGTGTCCGGTCCACGGCGTCATCCTTACTTGTGGGATATTCTCTTCCCCAACAGGAAATGGCAAAGAGCCCAGCAAAGCTGGTCACGTGATCCCTCCTAGGCTCCGCCTTCACCAGTCATTCGACCGACGTAAAGGAGGAATATTTGCATAGGAGAAATCATATGATACCGTGGTGACTGTAGTTAGAGAAATTAAATCATCAGACCTGATTAAAAAACCAGGGCGGGCCGTGGACCGGACACACCGTTGGAGAAAGTAATTTATCAGGTAAACATAAATTCTGTTTTCTCCAACATAGGTGTGTCCGGTCCACGGCGTCATCCTTACTTGTGGGAACCAATACCAAAGCTTTAAGACACGGATGATGGGAGGGAGCAAATCAGGTCACCTAGATGGAAGGCACCACGGCTTGCAAAACCTTTCTCCCAAAAATAGCCTCAGAAGAAGCAAAAGTATCAAATTTGTAAAATTTGGTAAAAGTGTGCAGTGAAGACCAAGTCGCTGCCTTACATATCTGATCAACAGAAGCCTCGTTCTTGAAGGCCCATGTGGAAGCCACAGCCCTAGTGGAGTGAGCTGTGATTCTTTCAGGAGGCTGCCGTCCGGCAGTCTCATAAGCCAATCTGATGATGCTTTTAAGCCAAAAAGAGAGAGAGGTAGAAGTTGCTTTTTGACCTCTCCTTTTACCAGAATAAACAACAAACAAGGAAGTTGTTTGTCTGAAATCCTTTGTAGCCTCTAAATAGAATTTTAGAGCACGAACTACATCCAAATTGTGCAACAAACGTTCCTTCTTTGAAACTGGATTCGGACACAAAGAAGGCACAACTATCTCCTGGTTAATATTTTTATTAGAAACAACTTTCGGAAGAAAACCAGGTTTAGTACGCAAAACCACCTTATCTGCATGGAACACCAGATAAGGAGGAGAACACTGCAGAGCAGATAACTCTGAAACTCTTCTAGCAGAAGAAATTGCAACCAAAAATAAAACTTTCCAAGATAATAACTTAATATCTACGGAATGTAAGGGTTCAAACGGAACCCCTTGAAGAACTGAAAAAACTAAATTGAGACTCCAAGGAGGAGTCAAAGGTTTGTAAACAGGCTTGATTCTAACCAGAGCCTGAACAAAAGCCTGAACATCTGGCACAGCCGCCAGCTTCTTGTGAAGTAAAACAGATAAAGCAGAAATCTGTCCCTTCAAAGAACTTGCAGATAATCCTTTCTCCAAACCCTCTTGTAGAAAGGATAGAATCTTAGGAATTTTTACCCTGTTCCATGGGAATCCTTTCGATTCGCACCAACAGATATATTTCTTCCATACTTTATGGTAAATTTTCCTAGTTACAGGCTTTCTAGCCTGAATAAGAGTATCAATGACAGAATCTGAGAACCCACGCTTTGATAAAATCAAGCGTTCAATCTCCAAGCAGTCAGTTGGAGTGATGCCAGATTCGGATGTTCGAACGGACCTTGAACAAGAAGGTCCCGTCTCAAAGGTAGCTTCCATGGTGGAGCCGATGACATATTCACCAGGTCTGCATACCAAGTTCTGCGTGGCCACGCAGGAGCTATCAAGATCACCGAAGCCCTCTCTTGATTGATCCTGGCTACCAGCCTGGGAATGAGAGGAAACGGTGGGAACACATAAGCTAGGTTGAAGGTCCAGGGCGCTACTAGTGCATCTACTAGAGTCGCCTTGGGATCCCTGGATCTGGACCCGTAGCAAGGAACCTTGAAGTTCTGACGAGACGCCATCAGATCCATGTCTGGAATGCCCCATAATTGAGTTATTTGGGCAAAGATTTCCGGATGGAGTTCCCACTCCCCCGGATGAAATGTCTGACGACTCAGAAAATCCGCTTCCCAATTTTCCACTCCTGGGATGTGGATTGCAGACAAGTGGCAGGAGTGAAGCTCCGCCCATTGAATTACTTTGGTCACTTCTTCCATCGCCAGGGAACTCCTTGTTCCCCCCTGATGGTTGATATATGCAACAGTCGTCATGTTGTCTGATTGAAACCTTATGAATTTGGCCTTTGCTAGTTGAGGCCAAGCCTTGAGAGCATTGAATATCGCTCTCAGTTCCAGAATGTTTATCGGGAGAAGAGATTCTTCCCGAGACCATAGACCCTGAGCCTTCAGGTGTTTCCAGACCGCGCCCCAGCCCACCAGGCTGGCGTCGGTCGTTACAATGACCCACTCTGGTCTTCTGAAGCTCATCCCTTGGGACAGGTTGTCCAGGGTCAGCCACCAACGGAGTGAATCTCTGGTCCTCTGATCTACTTGGATCGTCGGGGACAAATCTGTATAATCCCCATTCCACTGTCTGAGCATGCACAGTTGCAATGGTCTTAGATGAATTCGCGCAAAAGGAACTATGTCCATTGCCGCAACCATCAAACCTATTACTTCCATGCACTGCGCTATGGAAGGAAGAAGAACAGAATGAAGTACTTGACAAGAGCTTAGAAGTTTTGATTTTCTGGCTTCTGTCAGAAAAATCTTCATTTCCAAGGAGTCTATTATTGTTCCCAAGAAGGGAACTCTTGTTGACGGGAATAGAGAACTTTTTTCTACGTTCACTTTCCACCCGTGAGATCTGAGAAAGGCTAGGACAATGTCTGTATGAGCCTTTGCTTGTGGTAGAGACGACGCTTGAATCAGTATGTCGTCCAAGTAGGGTACTACTGCAATGCCCCTTGGCCTTAGCACCGCTAGAAGGGACCCTAGTACCTTTGTGAAAATTCTTGGAGCAGTGGCTAGTCCGAATGGAAGTGCCACAAACTGGTAATGCTTGTCCAGAAAGGCGAATCTTAGGAACCGATGATGTTCCTTGTGGATAGGAATATGTAGATACGCATCCTTTAAATCCACCGTGGTCATGAATTGACCTTCCTGGATGGTAGGAAGAATTGTCCGAATGGTTTCCATCTTGAACGATGGGACCTTGAGAAATTTGTTTAGGATCTTGAGATCCAAAATTGGCCTGAATGTTCCCTCTTTTTTGGGAACTATGAACAGATTGGAGTAAAACCCCATCCCTTGTTCTCCTAATGGAACAGGATGAATCACTCCAATTTTTAACAGGTCTTCTACACAATGTAAGAATGCCTGTCTTTTTATTTGGTCTGAAGACAATTGAGACCTGTGGAACCTTCCCCTTGGGGGTAGTTCCTTGAATTCCAGGAGATAACCTTGAGAAACTATTTCTAGCGCCCAAGGATCCTGAACATCTCTTGCCCAAGCCTGAGCGAAGAGAGAGAGTCTGCCCCCCACCAGATCCGGTCCCGGATCGGGGGCCAGCATCTCATGCTGTCTTGGTAGCGGGCTTCTTGGCCTGCTTACCTTTGTTCCAGCCTTGCATCGGTCTCCAGGCTGGCTTGGTTTGAGAAGAATTACCCTCTTGCTTAGAGGATGTAGAATTCGAGGCTGGTCCGTTTCTGCGAAAGGGACGAAAATTTGTTTTATTTTTAGCCTTAAAAGACCTATCCTGAGGAAGGGCGTGGCCCTTTCCCCCAGTGATGTCTGAAATAATCTCTTTCAAGTCAGGGCCAAACAGCGTTTTCCCCTTGAAAGGGATGTTAAGCAATCTGTTCTTGGAGGACACATCCGCTGACCAAGACTTCAGCCAAAGCGCTCTGCGCGCCACAATAGCAAAACCTGAATTTTTCGCCGCTAATCTAGCTAATTGCAAAGTGGCGTCTAAGGTAAAAGAGTTAGCCAACTTAAGTGCTTGAACTCAGTCCATAACCTCCTCATAAGAGGATGCTTGATTGAGCGACTTTTCTAGTTCCTCGAACCAGAAACACGCTGCTGTAGTGACAGGAACAATGCATGAAATTGGTTGTAGAAGGTAACCTTGCTGAATAAAGATCTTTTTAAGCAAACCCTCTAATTTTTTATCCATAGGATCTTTGAAAGCACAACTATCTTCTATAGGGATAGTGGTGCGTTTGTTTAGAGTAGAAACCGCCCCCTCGACCTTGGGGACTGTCTGCCATAAGTCCTTCCTGGGGTCGACCATAGGAAATAATTTCTTAAATATAGGGGGAGGGACAAAAGGTATGCCGGGCCTTTCCCATTCTTTATTTACAATGTCCGCCACCCGCTTGGGTATAGGAAAAGCTTCGGGGGGCACCGGGACCTCTAGGAACCTGTCCATCTTACATAATTTCTCTGGAATGACCAAATTGTAACAATCATCCAGAGTAGATAACACCTCCTTAAGCAGAGCGCGGAGATGTTCCAATTTAAATTTAAATGTAATAACGTCAGGTTCAGCTTGTTGAGAAATTTTTCCTGAATCTGAAATTTCTCCCTCAGACAAAACCTCCCTAGCCCCTTCAGACTGGTGTAAGGGCATGTCAGACCCATTATCATCAGCGTCCTCATGCTCTTCAGTATCTAAAACAGAGCAGTCGCGCTTTCGCTGATAAGTGGGCATTTTGGCTAAAATGTTTTTAATAGAATTATCCATTACAGCCGTTAATTGTTGCATAGTAAGGAGGATTGGCGCACTAGATTCACTAGGGACCTCCTGAGTGGGCAAGACTGGTGTAGAAATAGAAGGAGATGATGCAGTACCATGCTTACTCCCCTCACTTAAGGAATCATTTTGGGCAACATTATTATCAGTGGCATCATTGTCCCTACTTTGTTTGTCACATTCATCACATATATTTAAATGGAGAGGAACCTTGGCTTCCGAACATACAGAACATCGTCTATCTGATAGTTCAGACATGTTAATAGGCATAAACTTGATAACAAAGCACAAAAAACGTTTGAAAATAAAACCGTTACTGTCTCTTTAAATTTTAAACTGAACACACTTTTTTACTGAATATACGCAAAGGTATGAAGGAAATGTTCAAAATTCACCAAAATTTCACCACAGTGTCATAAAGCCTTAAAAGTATTGCACACCAAATTTGAAAGCTTTAACTCTTAAAATAACGGAACCGTAGCTGTTTTTACATTTAACCCCTATACAGTCCCTGGTATCTGCTTTGCTGAGACCCAACCAAGCCCAGAGGGGAATACGATACCAAATGACGCCTTCAATAAGCTTTTTCAGTGGATCTGAGCTCCTCACACATGCATCTGCATGCCTTGCTTCTCAAAAACAACTGCGCATTAGTGGCGCGAAAATGAAAAGGCCCCCAGTGAAAAAGGTGTCCAATACAGTGCCTGCCGTTTTTTTAATAAAATTCCCAAGATTAAAATAACTCTCCAAAGTTATAAACCATTAAATATGCTTATAAAGTAATCGTTTTGGCCCAGAAAAATGTCTACCAGTCTTTAAAGCCCTTGTGAAGCCCTTTTATTCTTATATTGAAAATTAAGAAAATGGCTTACCGGATCCCATAGGGAAAATGACAGCTTCCAGCATTACCAAGTCTTGTTAGAAATGTGTCATACCTCAAGCAGCCAAAGTCTGCTCACTGTTTCCCCCAACTGAAGTTAATTCCTCTCAACAGTCCTGTGTGGAAACAGCCATCGATTTTAGTAACGGTTGCTAAAATCATTTTCCTCTTACAAACAGAAATCTTCATCTCTTTTCTGTTTCAGAGTAAATAGTACATACCAGCACTATTTTAAAATAACAAACTCTTGATAGAAGAATAAAAACTACATTTAAACACCAAAAAACTCTGAGCCATCTCCGTGGAGATGTTGCCTGTGCAACGGCAAAGAGAATGACTGGGGAAGGCGGAGCCTAGGAGGGATCATGTGACCAGCTTTGCTGGGCTCTTTGCCATTTCCTGTTGGGGAAGAGAATATCCCACAAGTAAGGATGACGCCGTGGACCGGACACACCTATGTTGGAGAAAACACATCTGGATGGAGTGACCACTCCCCCGGATGTAAAGTCTGACAGCTGAGATAATCCGCTTCCAATTGTCTACACCTGGGATATGTACAGTAGAAATTAGACAAGAGCTGGATTCTGCCCAAGAAAGTATCCAAGATTCTTCTTTCATAGCTAGGGGACTGTAAGTCCCACCCTGATGATTGACATATGCCACAGTTTTGATATTGTCTGTCTGAAAACAAATGAACAGTTCTCTCTTCAACAGAGGCCAAACCTGAAGAGCCCTGAAAATAGCACAGAGTTCTAAAATATTGATTGGTAACCTCACCTCTTGAGATTTCCAAACCCCTTGTGCTGTCAGAGATCCCCAGACAGCTCCCCAACCTGAAAGACTTGCATCTGTTGTGATCACAGTCCAGGTTGGACGAACAAGAGAGGCCCCTTGAACTATACAACAGTGATCTAACCACCAAGTCAGAAAGAGTCGAACATTGGGATTTAAGGATATTAATTGTGATATATTTGTATAATCCCTGCACCATTGATTCAGCAGACAAAGCTTGAGAGGTCTCATATGAAAAACGAGCAAAGGGGATCGCGTCCGATGCTGCAGTCATGAGACCTAAAACTTCCATGCACATAGCTACTGAAGGGAATGATTGAGACGGAAGGTTCCGACAAGCTGAAACCAATTTTATTTGTCTCTTGTTTGTTAGAGACAGAGTCATGGACACTGAATCTATTTGGAAACCTAAAAAGGTGACCCTTGTCTGAGGAATCAAGGAACTCTTTGGTAAATTGATCCTCCAACCATGTCTTTGAAGAAACAACACTAGTTGATTTGTGTGAGATTCGGCAGAATGTAAAGACTGAGCTAGTACCAAGATATTGTCCAAATAAGGAAACACCGCAATACCCTGTTCTCTGATTACAGAGAGTAGGGCACAAAGAACCTTTGAAAAATTCCTTGGAGCTGTTGCTAGGCCAAACGGAAGAGCAACAAATTGGTAATGCTTGTCTAGAAAAGAGAATTTCAGAAACCGATAGTGGTCTGGATGAATCGGTATATGAAGATATGCATCCTGTAAGTCTATCGTGGACATATAATAACCTTGCTGAACAAAAGGCACAATAGTCCTTATAGTCACCATCTTGAAAGATGGCACTCTTACAAAACGATTCAAAATTTTCAGATCCAGAACTGGCCTGAATAAATTTTCTTTCTTTGGGACAATGAACAGATTTGAATAAAACCCCAGACCCTGTTACTGAAACGGAACTGGTATGATTACCCCTGAAAGCTCTAGATCTGAAACACACTTCAGAAAAGCCTGAGCCTTCACTAGATTTGCTGGGATGTGTGAGAGAAAAAAATCTTCTCACAGGAGGTCTTACTCTGAATCCTATTCACTACCCTTGAGAGACAATACTCTGAATCCATTGATTTCGGACAAATGGCTTGGAAACTTTTTAATCTGCCCCCCACCAGCTGAGCTGGAATGAGGGCCGCACCTTTAAGCAGACTTGAGGGCTGGCTTTGGTTTCTTAAACGGCTTGGATTTATTCCTACTTGAAGGTTTCCAATTGGAATCAGGTTCTTTGGTGGAAAGATTGGCTTTCTGTTCCTTATTCTGTCGAAAAGAACGAAAATGATTAGAAGCTTTAGTTGAAATAATCGAATCCAACTGGGAACCAAACAAATTGTTACCTTGGAAAGAAAGAGATGGTAATCTAGACTTAGATACCATGTCAGCATTTCAATATTTGAGCCACAAAGCTCTTCTAGCTAAAATAGCTAAAGATATAGATCTAACATCAATTTTGATGATATCAAAAATGGCATCACAGATAAAATGATTAGCATGTTGAACCAAGCGAACACTGCTAGAAAAATCAGGGTCTGTTTCCTGTTGTGCTAAGCTTTCCAACCAAAAAGTTGATGCAGCTGCAACATCAGCCATATAAATGGCAGGCCTGAAGAGATAGCCAGAATATAAATAAGCTTTCCTTAGATAAGATTCAAGTTTCCTATCTAAAGGGTCCTTAAAGGACTATCTTCCATAGGGATAGTAGTACATTTGGCAAGAGTAGAAATAGCCTCATCAACTTTGGGGATTTTTTCCCAAAACTCCAATCTAACTGCTGGCAAAGGATACAATTTTTTAAACCTCGAAGAAGGAATAAAAGAACTACCAGGCCTATTCCATTCCTTTGAAAACATATCAGAAATAGCATCAGGAACTGGAAAAACCTCAGGAGTAATCACAGGAGGTTTATAAACAGAATTTAAACGTTTACTAGTTTTAGTATCAAGAGGACTAGTTTCCTCAATATCCAATGTAATCAACACCTCTTTTAAGAAAGAATGAATATACTCCATCTTAAAGAGGTAAGATAGATCCTCATCAGAGGAAGATAATTCAGTATGTTGTCGGTCATTTGAAATTTCATCAACTTTATGAGAAGTTTTAAAAGACCTTTTACTTTTATTAGAAGGCAGAATAGCAGACAAAGCCTTCTGAATCGCATCAGCAATCAAATCTTTTATATTCACAAGGATATGCTGTACATTAGATGTTGAAGGAACAACAGGCATTGTACTAGTACTGATGGAAACATTCTCTGCTTGTAAAAGCTTATCATGACAACTATTACATACCCCAGCTAGAGATATAATCTCCGCTAACTTACAACAGATACACTTATCTTTGGTAGAACTGTTATCAGGCAGCAGGAATCCAACAGTGGTTTCTGAAACAAGATCAGATTGAGACATCTTGCAAATGTAAGAGAAAAAACAACATATAAAGCAAAATTATCAATTTCCTTATATGGCAGTTTCAGGAAAGGGAAAAAAATGCAAACAGCATAGCCCTCTGAGCATAGAAAAAGACAAGGGGCATATAGGAAGTGGGGTTAAAATAAATAAATAATTTGGCGCCAAGTATGACGCACAATGCAAAATGAAATATTTTGGCGCTAACAATATCCGGAAATGATGCAACTCGCGTCATGGTAGACGCAACCTTGTGCAAGGAAACCTGGTGTCAACTAAGACGCCGGAAATGACGAATTTGCGTCACCAAAGTACCTTCGCGCCAAAAAAATCTTGCGCCAAGAATGACGCAATAAATATATGCATTTTGCGGCCTTGCAAGCCTAATTTTGCCTGCGAAAATTAATGAAAACAGTCAATTTCAAAGAAAAGACTATACCCCAGTTAAGAAAAAAACAGAATTTATGTTTACCTGATAAATTTCTTTCTCCAACGGTGTGTCCGGTCCACGGCGTCATCCTTACTTGTGGGATATTCTCTTCCCCAACAGGAAATGGCAAAGAGCCCAGCAAAGCTGGTCACATGATCCCTCCTAGGCTCCGCCTACCCCAGTCATTCGACCGACGTTAAGGAGGAATATTTGCATAGGAGAAACCATATGGTACCGTGGTGACTGTAGTTAAAGAAAATAAAATATCAGACCTGATTAAAAAAACCAGGGCGGGCCGTGGACCGGACACACCGTTGGAGAAAGAAATTTATCAGGTAAACATAAATTCTGTTTTCTCCAACATAGGTGTGTCCGGTCCACGGCGTCATCCTTACTTGTGGGAACCAATACCAAAGCTTTAGGACACGGATGAAGGGAGGGAGCAAATCAGGTCACCTAAATGGAAGGCACCACGGCTTGCAAAACCTTTCTCCCAAAAATAGCCTCAGAAGAAGCAAAAGTATCAAACTTGTAAAATTTGGTAAAAGTGTGCAGTGAAGACCAAGTCGCTGCCCTACATATCTGATCAACAGAAGCCTCGTTCTTGAAGGCCCATGTGGAAGCCACAGCCCTAGTGGAATGAGCTGTGATTCTTTCGGGAGGCTGCCGTCCGGCAGTCTCGTAAGCCAATCTGATGATGCTTTTAATCCAAAAAGAGAGAGAGGTAGAAGTTGCTTTTTGACCTCTCCTTTTACCTGAATAAACAACAAACAAGGAAGATGTTTGTCTAAAATCCTTTGTAGCATCTAAATAGAATTTTAGAGCGCGAACAACATCCAAATTGTGCAACAAACGTTCCTTCTTTGAAACTGGTTTTGGACACAGAGAAGGTACGATAATCTCCTGGTTAATGTTTTTGTTAGAAACAACTTTTGGAAGAAAACCAGGTTTAGTACGTAAAACCACCTTATCTGCATGGAACACCAGATAAGGAGGAGAACACTGCAGAGCAGATAATTCTGAGACTCTTCTAGCAGAAGAAATCGCAACTAAAAACAAAACTTTCCAAGATAATAACTTAATATCAACGGAATGTAAGGGTTCAAACGGAACCCCCTGAAGAACTGAAAGAACTAAATTGAGACTCCAAGGAGGAGTCAAAGGTTTGTAAACAGGCTTGATTCTAACCAGAGCCTGAACAAAGGCTTGAACATCTGGCACAGCTGCCAGCTTTTTGTGAAGTAATACCGACAAGGCAGAAATCTGTCCCTTCAGGGAACTTGCAGATAATCCTTTTTCCAATCCTTCTTGAAGGAAGGATAGAATCCTAGGAATCTTAACCTTGTCCCAAGGGAATCCTTTAGATTCACACCAACAGATATATTTTTTCCAAATTTTGTGGTAAATCTTTCTAGTCACAGGCTTTCTGGCCTGAACAAGAGTATCGATAACAGAATCTGAGAATCCTCGCTTCGATAAAATCAAGCGTTCAATCTCCAAGCAGTCAGCTGGAGTGAAACCAGATTCGGATGTTCGAACGGACCCTGAACAAGAAGGTCTCGTCTCAAAGGTAGCTTCCAAGGTGGAGCCGATGACATATTCACCAGATCTGCATACCAAGTCCTGCGTGGCCACGCAGGAGCTATCAAGATCACCGACGCCCTCTCCTGCTTGATCCTGGCTATCAGCCTGGGGATGAGAGGAAATGGCGGGAACACATAAGCTAGTTTGAAGGTCCAAGGTGCTACTAGTGCATCCACTAGAGCCGCCTTGGGATCCCTGGATCTGGCCCCGTAGCAAGGAACTTTGAAGTTCTGACGAGAGGCCATCAGATCCATGTCTGGAATGCCCCACAGGTGAGTGACTTGGGCAAAGATTTCCGGATGGAGTTCCCACTCCCCCGGATGCAATGTCTGCCGACTCAGGAAATCCGCTTCCCAATTTTCCACTCCTGGGATGTGGATAGCAGACAGGTGGCAGGAGTGAGACTCCGCCCAAAGAATAATTTTGGTTACTTCTTCCATCGCTAGGGAACTCCTTGTTCCCCCCTGATGGTTGATGTACGCAACAGTCGTCATGTTGTCTGATTGAAACCGTATGAACCTGGTCCTCGCAAGCTGGGGCCAGGCCTGGAGAGCATTGAATATCGCTCTCAGTTCCAGAATATTTATCGGTAGAAGAGATTCTTCCCGAGACCAAAGACCCTGAGCTTTCAGGGATCCCCAGACCGCGCCCCAGCCTATCAGACTGGCGTCGGTCGTGACAATGACCCACTCTGGTCTGTGGAACATCATCCCTTGAGACAGATTGTCCAGGGACAGCCACCAACGGAGTGAGTCTCTGGTCCTCTGATTTACTTGTATCTTCGGAGACAAGTCTGTATAGTCCCCATTCCACTGACTGAGCATGCACAGTTGTAATGGTCTTAGATGAATGCGCGCAAAAGGAACTATGTCCATCGCCGCCACCATCAACCCGATCACTTCCATGCACTGAGCTATGGAAGGAAGAGGAACGGAATGAAGTATCCGACAAGAGTCCAGAAGCTTTGTTTTTCTGGCCTCTGTTAGAAAGATCCTCATTTCTAAGGAGTCTATAATTGTTCCCAAGAAGGGAACCCTTGTTGACGGGGATAGAGAACTCTTTTCCACGTTCACTTTCCAGCCGTGAGATCTGAGAAAGGCCAGGACAATGTCCGTGTGAGCCTTTGCTTGAGGAAGGGACGACGCTTGAATCAGAATGTCGTCCAGGTAAGGTACTACTGCAATGCCCCTTGGTCTTAGCACCGCTAGAAGGGACCCTAGTACCTTTGTGAAAATCCTTGGAGCAGTGGCTAATCCGAAAGGAAGCGCCACGAACTGGTAATGTTTGTCCAGGAATGCAAACCTTAGGAACCGATGATGTTCCTTGTGGATAGGAATATGTAGATACGCATCCTTTAAATCCACCGTGGTCATGAATTGACCTTCCTGGATGGAAGGAAGGATAGTTCGAATGGTTTCCATCTTGAACGATGGGACCTTGAGAAATTTGTTTAAGATCTTGAGATCTAGGATTGGTCTGAACGTTCCCTCTTTTTTGGGAACTATGAACAGATTGGAGTAGAACCCCATCCCTTGTTCTCTTAATGGAACAGGATGAATCACTCCCATTTTTAACAGGTCTTCTACACAATGTAAGAACGCCTGTCTTTTTATGTGGTCTGAAGACAACTGCGACCTGTGGAACCTCCCCCTTGGGGGAAGTCCCTTGAATTCCAGAAGATAACCCTGGGAGACTATTTCTAGCGCCCAAGGATCCAGAACATCTCTTGCCCAAGCCTGAGCGAAGAGAGAGAGTCTGCCCCCCACCAGATCCGGTCCCGGATCGGGGGCCAATATTTCATGCTGTCTTGGTAGCAGTGGCAGGTTTCTTGGCCTGCTTTCCCTTGTTCCAGCCTTGCATTGGTCTCCAAGCTGGCTTGGCCTGAGAAGTATTACCCTCTTGCTTAGAGGACGTAGCACCTTGGGCTGGTCCGTTTTTACGATAGGGACGAAAATTAGGTCTATTTTTTGCCTTGAAAGGCCGATCCTGAGGAAGGGCGTGGCCCTTACCCCCAGTGATATCAGAGATAATCTCTTTCAAGTCAGGACCAAACAACGTTTTCCCCTTGAAAGGAATGTTTAGTAGCTTGTTCTTGGAAGACGCATCAGCCGACCAAGATTTCAACCAAAGCGCTCTGCGCGCCACAATAGCAAACCCAGAGTTCTTAGCCGCTAACTTAGCCAATTGCAAAGAGGCGTCTAGAGTGAAAGAATTAGCCAATTTGAGAGCATTGATTCTGTCCATAATCTCCTCATAAGGAGGAGAGTCACTATCGAGCACCTTAAGCAGTTCATCAAACCAGAAATATGCGGCAGTAGTGACAGGGACAATGCATGAAATGGGTTGTAGAAGGTAACCCTGCTGAACAAACATCTTTTTAAGCAAACCTTCTAATTTTTTATCCATAGGATCTTTGAAAGCACAACTATCCTCTATGGGAATAGTGGTGCGTTTGTTTAAAGTAGAAACCGCTCCCTCGACCTTGGGGACTGACTGCCATAAGTCCTTTCTGGGGTCGACCATAGGAAACAATTTTTTAAATATGGGGGGAGGGACGAAAGGAATACCGGGCCTTTCCCATTCTTTATTAACAATGTCCGCCACCCGCTTGGGTATAGGAAAAGCTTCTGGGAGCCCCGGCACCTCTAGGAACTTGTCCATTTTACATAGTTTCTCTGGGATGACTAAATTTTCACAATCATCCAGAGTGGATAATACCTCCTTAAGCAAAATGCGGAGATGTTCCAATTTAAATTTAAATGTAATCACATCAGATTCAGCCTGCTGAGAAATGTTCCCTAAATCAGAAATTTCTCCCTCAGACAAAACCTCCCTGGCCCCCTCAGATTGGGTTAGGGGCCCTTCAGAGATATTAATATCAGCGTCGTCATGCTCTTCAGTAACTAAAACAGAGCAGCCACGCTTACGCTGACAAGGGTTCATTTTGGCTAAAATGTTTTTGACAGAATTATCCATTACAGCCGTTAATTGTTGCATAGTAAGGAGTATTGGCGCGCTAGATGTACTAGGGGCCTCCTGAGTGGGCAAGACTCGTGTAGACGAAGGAGGGAATGATGCAGTACCATGCTTACTCCCCTCACTTGAGGAATCATCTTGGGCATCATTGTCATTATCACATAAATCACATTTATTTAAATGAATAGGAATTCTGGCTTCCCCACATTCAGAACACAGTCTATCTGGTAGTTCAGACATGTTAAACAGGCATAAACTTGATCAGAAAGTACAAAAAACGTTTTAAAATAAAACCGTTACTGTCACTTTAAATTTTAAACTGAACACACTTTATTACTGCAATTGCGAAAAAACATGAAGGAATTGTTCAAAATTCACCAAATTTTCACCACAGCGTCTTAAAGCCATGAAAATATTGCACACCAATTGTGGAAGCTTTAACCCTTAAAATAACGGAACCGGAGCCGTTTTAAGCTTTAAACCCCTTTACAGTCCCTGGTATCTGCTTTGCTGAGACCCAACCAAACCCAAAGGGGAATACGATACCAAATGACGCCTTCAGAAGTCTTTTATAAGTATCAGAGCTCCTCTCACATGCGACTGCATGCCATGCCTCTCAAAAACAAGTGCGCAACACCGGCGCGAAAATGAGACTCTGCCTATGCTTTGGGAAAGCCCCTAAAGAATAAGGTGTCTAAAACAGTGCCTGCCGATATTATTATATCAAAATACCCAGATAAAATGATTCCTCAAGGCTAAATATGTGTTAATAATCAATCGATTTAGCCCAGAAAAAGTCTACAGTTTAAATAAGCCCTTGTGAAGCCCTTATTTACAATCGTAATAAACATGGCTTACCGGATCCCATAGGGAAAATGACAGCTTCCAGCATTACATCGTCTTGTTAGAATGTGTCATACCTCAAGCAGCAAGGGACTGCAAACTGTTCCCCCAACTGAAGTTAATTGCTCTCAACAGTCCTGTGTGGAACAGCCATGGATTTTAGTTACGGTTGCTAAAATCATTTTCCTCATACAAACAGAATTCTTCATCTCTTTTCTGTTTCTGAGTAAATAGTACGTACCAGCACTATTTAAAAATAACAAACTCTTGATTGAATAATGAAAAACTACAGTTAAACACTAAAAAACTCTAAGCCATCTCCGTGGAGATGTTGCCTGTACAACGGCAAAGAGAATGACTGGGGTAGGCGGAGCCTAGGAGGGATCATGTGACCAGCTTTGCTGGGCTCTTTGCCATTTCCTGTTGGGGAAGAGAATATCCCACAAGTAAGGATGACGCCGTGGACCGGACACACCTATGTTGGAGAAATAACTTCCTAAATATGTTTTTCCCAATTTTTAAACTGATAGTCTGCAAAAGGAAATATACATAAACCTGACTCATGGCAAATATAAGTACAATACATATATTTAGAACTTTACATTAATACATAAAGTGCCAAACCATAAATGAGAGTATCTTAAGTAATGAAAACATACTTACCAAAAGACACCCATCCACATATAGCAGATAGCCAAACCAGTACTGAAACGGTTATCAGTAGAGGTAATGGAATATGAGAGTATATCTTCGATCTGAAAAGGGAGGTAGGAGATGAATCTCTACGACCGATAACAGAAAACCTATGAAAAGATTTCCCACAAGAAAAACCATAGAATTCAATAGGTGATACTCCCTTTACATCCCTCTGACATTCACTGTACTCTGAGAGGAATTGGGCTTCAAAATGCTGAGAAGCACATATCACAGAAGAAAATCAAGCACAAACTTACTTCACCACCTCCATAGGGAGGCAAAGTTTGTAAAACTGAATTGTGGGTGTGGTGAGGGGTGTATTTATAGGCATTTTGAGGTTTGGGAAACTTTGTCCCTCCTGGTAAGATTGTATATCCCATACGTATTTTGACCACTAGAGGGCAAGAGTTAATGTGTTTCATATAGATAACATTAAGCTAATGCACATGAATTTACCGATGAGTGAGCACTGACTGGCTAAAATGCAAGTCTGTCAAAAGAACTGAAATAAGGGGGCAGTCTGCAGATGCTTAGATACAAGGCAATTACAGAGGTAAAACGTGTATTATAATTGTTTTGGTTATGCAAAACTTAGGAATGGGTAATTAAGGAATTATCTTTGACCTTCCCTTTAACATGATTATCTCTTGCATAGGCTGGGGTTAAACACATAGCTAAAGTCTTGCTAATGAGCTACAACAAACTGTAGAAGGAAACATCTGGAGAGTCAACAAGGAGACACAAATTGCTGGCATTAATTCAAAATAACATAACACAAATTTGCTTTAGGAAGCATCTAATTCTGACCAGTATAACACAGATACATATCCCTTAGGTTTTTTTCCCCCTAGTCACAGCACATGAGGGAGAAATCCTATTGAAGAACAATGGACCATATTAATAGAACGAGTCAGATCAGGGGAGATATTTATTTTGACCGTAGAATTGAATAATTGATAAATACACAATGTAGTAGCACTTAGAATTTAAAATGAGCAGTAGTATATTTTTTGGCAAAGTTAATCCAATTTTCCTTCCCCTGTATCACGTTACAGTGATCAGCCAATCACAAAGTGCATATACTAATATGCTATGCACATGCTCAATAGGAACAGAAGCCTTAAAGTGTGCATATAAAAAGAATATGCATGTTTTGTTAATGGAAGTATATTGGAAAGTTTTTTTTTCTTCTTCAAATTGCAAGATTTATCTGAATCATGAAATTTTTATTTTAGCTTTAGTGGCCCTTTAAGTAGAGTCATGAGATTGAGGAGACACTGAATGCAATCTTCTAGAGTTCCCCAATTAAATATGAAAGAAATTATAAGAACATTTAATCTTTCTGATCTATTTGGGACAACACTAGTGCTTTTCAGTTGTTTGACCATTAACAAGCATATTTTGCATTTTTCGATATGGAAAACCTTTTATTAAAAAAAACAAACAAAAAAAAAAACAATACAAACTTAAAATAGTTTTCTTAGAATAAAACCAGTCAACAACCTTTAAAAATGTAAAGTGGTAAAGATTCAGATGAATAAGTTTCAATAAGAGTACAACTCTCAAATAGCTTATGTTCCTTCTTCAAGATCAATATTGGACATTATCTTTCCTTTAAAAGCACATAGAATAATGTGTTTACACATACTCCTCCTGGTAGACAACACAAAATTGGTAGCTTCATTATAACTGTAAAAAACTGCAGAAAAAGAATGTGCTTCCATAGGCCTTTTTTACTAACCAAATCCTTTACTCATCTCCTTGGGAAATGTACTGGGTAGAACAAAACAAGCTGACAAATACATCAAATGACTTACTAACTTAAATATTTGCTGTTTTCTAGACTGCACATGATATGTTTTGGATGAAAAAGATTTTTTTTATGAGAGTGCTATATAGCCTTTTTTAAACCCTTAACATAACAAATTACCAAAACATACCGACCTTTAAATTTTTGGGTTGCTGCCGGAGTTCCATTAAAATAACATAACACAAATTTGCTTTAGGAAGCATCTAATTCTGACCAGTATAACACAGATACATATCCCTTAGGTTTTTTTTCCCCTAGTCACAGCACATGAGGGAGAAATCCTATTGAAGAACAATGGACCATATTAATAGAACGAGTCAGATCAGGGGAGATATTTATTTTGACCGTAGAATTGAATAATTGATAAATACACAATGTAGTAGCACTTAGAATTTAAAATGAGCAGTAGTATATTTTTTGGCAAAGTTAATCCAATTTTCCTTCCCCTGTATCACGTTACAGTGATCAGCCAATCACAAAGTGCATATACTAATATGCTATGCACATGCTCAATAGGAACAGAAGCCTTAAAGTGTGCATATAAAAAGAATATGCATGTTTTGTTAATGGAAGTATATTGGAAAGTTTTTTTTTCTTCTTCAAATTGCAAGATTTATCTGAATCATGAAATTTTTATTTTAGCTTTAGTGGCCCTTTAAGTAGAGTCATGAGATTGAGGAGACACTGAATGCAATCTTCTAGAGTTCCCCAATTAAGTATGAAAGAAATTATAAGAACATTTAATCTTTCTGATCTATTTGGGACAACACTAGTGCTTTTCAGTTGTTTGACCATTAACAAGCATATTTTGCATTTTTCGATATGGAAAACCTTTTATTAAAAAAAACAAACAAAAAAAAAAACAATACAAACTTAAAATAGTTTTCTTAGAATAAAACCAGTCAACAACCTTTAAAAATGTAAAGTGGTAAAGATTCAGATGAATAAGTTTCAATAGGAGTACAACTCTCAAATAGCTTATGTTCCTTCTTCAAGATCAATATTGGACATTATCTTTCCTTTAAAAGCACATAGAATAATGTGTTTACACATACTCCTCCTGGTAGACAACACAAAATTGGTAGCTTCATTATAACTGTAAAAAACTGCAGAAAAAGAATGTGCTTCCATAGGCCTTTTTTACTAACCAAATCCTTTACTCATCTCCTTGGGAAATGTACTGGGTAGAACAAAACAAGCTGACAAATACATCAAATGACTTACTAACTTAAATATTTGCTGTTTTCTAGACTGCACATGATATGTTTTGGATGAAAAAGATTTTTTTTATGAGAGTGCTATATAGCCTTTTTTAAACCCTTAACATAACAAATTACCAAAACATACCGACCTTTAAATTTTTGGGTTGCTGCCGGAGTTCCATTAAAATAACATAACACAAATTTGCTTTAGGAAGCATCTAATTCTGACCAGTATAACAGATACATATCCCTTAGGATTTTTTTCCCCTAGTCACAGCACATGAGGGAGAAATCCTATTGAAGAACAATGGACCATATTAATAGAACGAGTCAGATCAGGGGAGATATTTATTTTGACCGTAGAATTGAATAATTGATAAATACACAATGTAGTAGCACTTAGAATTTAAAATGAGCAGTAGTATATTTTTTGGCAAAGTTAATCCAATTTTCCTTCCCCTGTATCACGTTACAGTGATCAGCCAATCACAAAGTGCATATACTAATATGCTATGCACATGCTCAATAGGAACAGAAGCCTTAAAGTGTGCATATAAAAAGAATATGCATGTTTTGTTAATGGAAGTATATTGGAAAGTTTTTTTTTCTTCTTCAAATTGCAAGATTTATCTGAATCATGAAATTTTTATTTTAGCTTTAGTGGCCCTTTAAGTAGAGTCATGAGATTGAGGAGACACTGAATGCAATCTTCTAGAGTTCCCCAATTAAGTATGAAAGAAATTATAAGAACATTTAATCTTTCTGATCTATTTGGGACAACACTAGTGCTTTTCAGTTGTTTGACCATTAACAAGCATATTTTGCATTTTTCGATATGGAAAACCTTTTATTAAAAAAAACAAACAAAAAAAAAAACAATACAAACTTAAAATAGTTTTCTTAGAATAAAACCAGTCAACAACCTTTAAAAATGTAAAGTGGTAAAGATTCAGATGAATAAGTTTCAATAGGAGTACAACTCTCAAATAGCTTATGTTCCTTCTTCAAGATCAATATTGGACATTATCTTTCCTTTAAAAGCACATAGAATAATGTGTTTACACATACTCCTCCTGGTAGACAACACAAAATTGGTAGCTTCATTATAACTGTAAAAAACTGCAGAAAAAGAATGTGCTTCCATAGGCCTTTTTTACTAACCAAATCCTTTACTCATCTCCTTGGGAAATGTACTGGGTAGAACAAAACAAGCTGACAAATACATCAAATGACTTACTAACTTAAATATTTGCTGTTTTCTAGACTGCACATGATATGTTTTGGATGAAAAAGATTTTTTTTATGAGAGTGCTATATAGCCTTTTTTAAACCCTTAACATAAATTACCAAAACATACCGACCTTTAAATTTTTGGGTTGCTGCCGGAGTTCCATTACATGTTTCCGATGCAATTCCCTTTCCCTGCGCTTATTATATTCCAACTGGTTTTCAAGTTCAGTCTGATGCTGCAGACGTATCAAGTCCATCCGAAGCTTTTGCAGCATGTGCAGCTGCCGGTACTCTAGTTCTCTAGTGGACTCATCGTGCCGGATCAGCATTGCATGCTCCATTTCCTTCTGGGTTCTCTTTTTATTGAGTTCCTAAAGAACAAAAATCGTGGTTTTACGGACAGTCGCACACCACATTGTAAATTCACAATTTACCATACTCCATTTTGCAATGGTTTCAACAATCTTAATGTTAATGAAATTAAGGTACTTGGAAAAAAAAAAAATCTGAGAGAAGCATATTTTACGTATGCATAATGCGAATTTCTTTACAAACGAAGATCAACAGCAATATATAACTTTATATCAGGAAACACCATAAAAAGCAGTACCTCACGGATGTGCTGCTGCTCCACCTCGTGTCTCTTTATCATAATCTTCCTCTTAAAGAGTCGGCAGTTTTTCTCATAATACAGTCTTTGTTGGCTAAGGAGCTGAGCTTCTTCCTCAGCCTGAGTGTGCTGGAGGTTCTCTTTATGTTTTGATATACGTTCCTGCTTCTCTTTCTTAGGCGTGCTATGGTCTTCATTCATCTCCTGAGAGGTGGATGACACAATAAAAAGCTGAACAACATTTGCAGAGGACATCATTCTTTTAAGAGAATTCATGACTGCCATAGTGTTAAATGTAACACTTGCAAATTATATGTTTTTAAAACTTTTTATAATTTTTTGTCAAATAAGCTTAGTAGAATTAGTCACACATCAAACACATCAACAGACCACACAATAACACACACACAGAAAAATATGAGAGAATTGCTAGCGCAACTAGACATGCACACACAACATGGATTAAAGGTTGCTAAAATAAATACAAATCTAGTTTGTTTAATTCTGAGTGACAACACAAAGTTATCACATACTGCCGGGTAACCAGTTTCCTAACAATCTCTAATTTCTGAGATTTTTAGAGCCTATTATATACATGTTTTTTTACTCCCTAATTTTTCACAAAGCTAAAAAGAAAAAGACCAAAGAGAAACAAAGCGGAACAAATAGTATACAAAAGTGGTAGGAAACCCTGCCATATGCAGTTATCCTGAATTTAAAGGGACAGTCTACACCTTAGTCATCTTAACGTCTTACCTTAGATTTAGTTGCAAACAGCCTTCTGTACCTTTTCTATATCATGCAGCAGGAATGGTAAATAAGTTATTTTAAAAATCAATATTGTTTCTGGCCACATTGAAATGGCTGCCAAGCTCAGCCCACTGATGATGATCTGAATGGCATCCAATCACAAAAGGCTCACTAGTTGAAATCAACAGACTGTCAATGCTATTCAGCAGAGTGCCTAGATGCAGCCTAGATCTTGATGTCATCAATGGGCTGAGCTTGGCAGAAATTTAAAAGTGGATAGGTATAATATTCTTTTTACAATAAAATTTTTACTGTTCCTGCTGCACAATATAGAAAGGGTGCAGGAGGTTAAGACATTAAGATATAATATTCTTTTTACAATAACATTTTTACTGTTCCTGCTGCACAATATAGAAAGGGTGCAGGAGGATATTTGCAACTTAATCTAAGTTAAGACATTAAGATGACTAAGGTGTAGACTGTCCCTTTTAATAAAGATGATTGTTAAACAAAAGTTAAGAAATTGCTCAATTTTCAGAGATAAATTACATGAAAAGGGGTAAATAAATAATGAAAGTATATTGCGAAGTTGTTTTATTCCACATATCTAAAGAAGTTATATATAAATCTCAAGGTGGTTACTGTCCATTTATGGAAGAACAATGTTATTATATTCTTGGTTGCATTTAAATGCAGGCAGTTTAAAATGTATTACAATGTTTTAAACAAATGCCCCTGCACAGAAAAAAGTTCTTATGCTTTGGGAAAGGACTGTCGACCAAAAAGAGCTGTGGGAGTTTTGATTATCAGCCAGTGAGAAGTAACAGATTCTATTACTTTTAAAGCACCTTTAATTTAAAGAAAAGACCCAGACATGCAGGCCCATTTATCAAAGGTCTTGCGGACCTGATCCGACACTGCGGATCAGGTCCGCAAGACCTCGCTAAATGCGGAGAGCAATACGCTCTCCGCATTTAACATTGCACCAGCAGCTCACAAGAGCTGCTGGTGCAACGCCGCCCCCTGCTGACTCGCGGCCAATCGGCCGCCAGCAGGGAGCTGTCAATCAACCCGATCGTATTCGATCGGGTTGATGTCTGGCAATTCCTGTCCGCCTGTTCAGAGCAGGCGGACAGGGTTATGGAGCAGCGGTCTTTTGACCGCTGCTTCATAAGTTGTGTTTCTGGCGAGTCTGAAGACTCGCCAGAAACACGGCCCTTCAAGCTCCATACGGAGCTTGATAAATGGGCCTGATAATGTCTCTCCTAAGAGACAGATGCCCTCTGAACTAGGTCTACATATCAAGTTGTGTGAGACCAAGCCCAAGCAATCAGAATCACTGATGCTCATTCCTGCTTGATTCAGTTTCAAAAGTAGTAGAAAAGGAGGGAAGAAGTAAATTCATTAGAATGAACAGGGTACAACTAAGGTCTTCACAAGGATTACCTGATGATCCCAGAATACAGAGGAAGCTTGTGGTTAAAAACATAACTTATACTTACCTGATCAATAAATTTCTTAGTGGTGAGAGTCCACAATCCATTACTCCTGAGAATTACTCTTCTCTACCACTAGGAGGAGGCAAACATTCCCAAACCCCAAGAGTCATATAAAACCCCTCCTACCTCACACATACCTCAGTCTAAAGTATAACCAAGCAAAGTGAGGTAAGAAAAATGAGCCATAAACGGAGTAGGGTAAAAAAAAGATGTGATAAAGAAAAAAAATTAACCCAAGGAACGTAAGAGTGGGGTCTTGTGGCCTCTCACCATCATGAAAGAAATTAATTTATCAGGTAAAATTATGTTCTCTTTCATACAGGTGGTGAGACTCAACGATCCATACTAATACCCAAGCTGTGGAGTCCACGAGTAATAACATAAAGGAAGGGATTTAAAATAAATCAAACAGACTAAAAATCAAACAGACAACTGCCCGAAGAACCTTCCTACCAAAGGCTGCATCAAAAGAAGCAAAAACATAAAAATGGTAGAATTTTGTAAAAGTATGCAAAGACCAAGTAGCTGCCTTGCAAATCTGGTTAACTGAAGCCTCATTCTTGAAGTGCTAAGAAGGGGAAAACTGACCTAGTAGGATGAGCAGTAATCCACTGCGAAGGAGGCTAATCTGCCTCCAAGTAAGCCTTGTGAATAAAAAGTTTCAACCAAGAGGCCAAAAAAATCAGAAACTTTCTGACCTTTCATAGGACCAGAAAAGTGAATGAACAAACTAGAAGTTTGTCTAAAGTCCCGTTCACTTATCTCCAGCTCTAGGACACTGGCTGAGAATGCTGAGTAACACGTACTTCTGGTGCGCTGTACGTGTGAGGCAGGTAGTCGCTACCTAGGCAACTGATCCAAGGTGCCAAGTCAATAAAAAAAAACACAAAAGTAGCGACTCCGGGGAAAACGAAGGTTGATAAAAAAAATCTAAACTTTATTCCAACATAAATATAAAAAAAACAGGCCCACAGACGGCCTGGCAGACAATCACAAGTGAGATGTCTGGCGCTTTTCGCGCCCCCTACAGGACCTTATTCATAGACATTTCTCCCTAAGGAGAACATGCTCATTTATACCCTGGGATTTAACCCTGTAAGTACAGAATCATTAAAAATATATAAAAACAAGGTTATTCAAGTGGTTATTCATAAGGAAGGTACACAATTCATTACATATGCATTTGGGAAGCATCATATAACATTATATTGACATGAAGTATTTACAATTTTATGTTACATCAAGCATATTTATATATTTCAAAACTGCATGTTTCTATAGGTGTATGCTATAATATGTTAGGACTGCTGAATTTTAGAGGGATTTATTAGGGACACAACAGATTAATTACACAAATAAGTCCCATTCTCTGTTCATTCCCTTTGGTAATCTGGTTTCTAATTTTAAGATGAAGTATAGTTCTTTTTTTTCCTAATATGTGATCCCTACTACCCCCTCTATAAAGGTACTGTTGCTACATCTATGATCTGAATTGTCATTACCGCTATACTGGTAAAGTGTACCCCATTGAAGTGTGCTGCCACTGCAGAATCTTTATTGTAATATTTAGTATCCCTTACATGTTTGCTATATCATGTTCTGGAATCTCGTTTTTCCCACGTATTGAAAATTACAGCGTTTACAAGTTAGTAGGTACACAACATACTTGGTATGGAGTTAAACAATGACCCTGTCTGGATATTATTGCAAGTCTTGCATGCTCTCACCCCACATCGAAAGTTACCTTTTTTAGAGAGCCAGTTGGTCCTAGTGGAATGATTGTTTCTATTAATAAAACTGGCCGATAGAACTTATGCTAGAGTATATGGTTTCTTGGGGACAAATTTACATAAGTCTAATTTATCTTTGAGTAGCTCATCCCCTCTCAAAATGTGTAGGCGTTTTCTAAGAATTTTGACTAGAGAGTAAAATTGTTCAGTGTACTCAGTAGTAAAGATAATAGAACTTTCTGAAAAGCTATCTCTACTATGATTTTTACTTAACCTGTTAGAATTCTTATAGGATTTAATTTATTTACTTTGCTGTTCTAAATTTTCCCATTTATAGCCCCTGTGAATTAATCTATCCCTCAGTTCTACTGAGTGTTGTTCATAAATATTGTCAGATTTGGTGTTTCTTCTAAACCTTATGAACTGACTTCTTGGGATGATTTTGATCAAATGTCTTGGATGTTCTGATGTGGCGTGAAGTATAGTATTACCCGCTGTGGGTTTCCTATATGTTTGAGTTATGATACATTTAGTCTGGCCTATAAGAGTGAGGTCTAAATAGTTCACTGTTTCCATACTAAACACATCAGTAAATTGTAATCCAAATCTATTGTTGTTCAAATATCCCATGCAATTAACAAAACTGGGGTTATCTAATGGTTCAGTGATGACAAAGAGAAAGTCATCTATATAACAAACATATAGTGATGTTTTTTAAACTAGGGGATTGTTGATACTCTTGTCTGCCAGGCCATCTGTGGGCCTATTTTTTAATTATGTTGGAATAAAAGTATTGATTTTTTATTAACCTTCAGTTTCCCCAGAGTCGCTTCTTCTGTGTTTTTTGTCCTTAGTATCATCAATGTAATAATTCAAGACTCTAAAAACGTCCAAAGTAGGCAAAGATCTCTCTGAAGCATTCTTGAGATTAGGACACAAAGAAGGAACAACAAAGTCTCTGCTAATGTTATCTGAAGAAACAGCTTAAGTAAAAAAAGTAAAAAGAAGCCCATAAAACTGCCTTATCCAGATGAAAAATCAGATAAGGAGGATCACAAGAAAGAGCAGACAATTCAGAAACTCTTCTAGCAGAATAGATCGCCAAAAGAAATAACACTATCCAAGAAAGCAGTGTAATATCCACCTTATGCATAGGTTCAAATGGAGGAGCCTGCAAAAGCCAACACCAAGTTAAGATTCCTTGGAGGAGAAATTGGCTTGATTACATGTTTAATACGGACCAGAGCCTGAACAAAACCATGAATATTAGGGGATTAGCAATAATCAAAACTGAAAGAGCAGAAATCTGACCCTTCCGAGAACTGGTGGATATGCACTTATCCAGACCATCCTGAAAAAACTGAAAAATCCTAGGAAGTCTGAAAGAATGCCAGGAAAGACCATGCTCTATACACCAAAAAATAAAGGCCTTCAAGACATTTTGATAGATTCTCCTAGTTAGAGGCTTGTGATCCTCAATTAAGATTTCAATCACAGAATCAGAGAAATCCCTATGTCTAAAGACTAAAAGTTCAATTTCCATGCCATTAAGTTCAGAGACTTGAGATCCGGATGGAAACACGGACCTTAATACATAAGGTCTGACCTCAGAGGCCAAGGAGGACAGCTGGACATTTGAACCATATCTGCATACTAAAGGCCAAGCTGGTCAATCGGGATTACTGAAGATTTCACTAGGCTTATCTAGGAAATCACGCTGGGTAAAAGTACCAGAGGAGGAATCAGATAAGCAAGCTGAAATGACTAAGAAAAATGAACTACTAGAGCATCTACTAACTATGCTTGTGGATCCCATGACCTCGCAAAGTACCTGGGAAGTTTGTTGTTCAAATAAGAGGCCATATCAGATCTCTCTCTTGGAGACCCCAAAGATCCATAACCTGATTGAACACATTCTGGTTAAGAGACCACTCCCTTGGACGTAGAGATCGACTATTGAGAAAGTCCAAAAAAAAAAAAAGTTCCATTTGTTCACTCTTGGAATATGAATCACAGAAATAGACAAGAATTGATTTCTGCCCATGAGAGAATTCAAGACACCTCACTCATGCCTAGGAAACTGAGTTCTCCCTGATGGTTGACACAAGCCACTGCTGTGATATTGTCTGTCTGAAAACGAAGATGAGATTCTCTTTTCAACAAAGGCCAAGCTTAAAGAGACCTGAAAATTCTAGAACATTTATAGGTAGGTGTGACCATATTGCCGCTTTAAAAAAAGGACACATATGAAAAATACATGTCAGGGTTCTTATACAAAACATTTCTTTAAACAGCCCTGAAAAAAGCCCTGACATATGTTTTTTTTTATATCTGTCCCTTTCTAGAGCGGCAATATGATCACCCTACCTTTATAGGTAACCTCGCCTCCCGAGGATCTCAAAATCCATGTGCTCTCAAAGATCCCCAAACAGCCCCCCCCCCCTCAACCTGAGAATTGCATCTGTAGTGATCACAGTCCAGGTAGGAAAAGAAAAAGAAGCCCTTTGAATAATAAACTGATGAACCAGCCACCAAGTCAGAGACTGACTTGTATTGGAATCAAAAAATATATTTTGAGAAGGCTTAGCAAAGTTTCTGCACCATTGATGAAGCATACAAAGCTGAAGAGGTTTCATGTAAAAACAAGCAAATGGGAATTGTATCTGAAGCTGCAATAATCAGACCTAGAACTTCCATACAGAGAGCAACTGAGGGGAATGAGAAATTATGTAGGTTTAGACAGGCTGACACCAATATTAACCTTCTATGCTCTGTTAGAGAAAGACTCATGGAGACAATCTATTTGAAAACCCCAAAAAGTTAACTTTTATGAGATGAATCAAAGAACTTTTTGGAAAATTGATCCAGCAAGCATGTTATTGAAGTGAGATGCTGCAAAGGGAACCAGGATGTTGTCCAGGTATGAAAGAACTGCAATGCCCTGAGTTCTGATTACAGAAAAAAGGGGCACCCAGAACCTTTGTAAATATTCTTGGAGCTGTAGCGAGACCAAATAGTAGAGCAACACATTGAAAATGTCTGTCCAGAAAGGCAAACCTCAGGAACTGGAAATGTTCTCTGTGAATTTAAACATGAAGTTAAGCATCCTTTAAATCTATTGTGGACATAAACTGAACAATAGTTTGAATAGTTTCCATTTTGAAAGATGGAATCTTTACAAACTTGTTCAGTGCTTTCTGATCTAGAACTGGTCTGACTGTACCTTCCTTCTTTGGAACAATGAATTGATTTGAATAAAAACAAAAAACATAATTTATGTAAGAACTTACCTGATAAATTCATTTCCATATTAGCAAGAGTCCATGAGCTAGTGACGTATGGGATATACATTCCTACCAGGAGGGGCAAAGTTTCCCAAACCTCAAAATGCCTACAAATACACCCCTCACCACACCCACAAATCAGTTTAATGAATAGCCAAGAAGTGGGGTGATAAGAAAAAAGTGCGAAAGCATAAAAAATAAGGAATTGGAATAATTGTGCTTTATACAAAAAAATCATAACCACCACAAAAAGGGTGGGCCACATGGACTCTTGCTAATATGAAAGAAATGAATTTATCAGGTAAGTTCTTACATAAATGATGTTTTCTTTCATGTAATTAGCAAGAGTCCATGAGCTAGTGACGTATGGGATAATGACTACCCAAGATGTGGATCTTTCCACGCAAGAGTCACTAGAGAGGGAGGGATAAAATAAAGATAGCCAATTCCGCTGAAAAATAATCCACACCCAAAATAAAGTTTAAATTTTATAATGAAAAAAACTGAAAATATAAGCAGAAGATTCAAACTGAAACAGCTGCCTGAAGTACTTTTCTACCAAAAACAGCTTCAGAAGAAGAAAACACATCAAAATGGTAGAATTTAGTAAAAGTATGCAAAGAAGACCAAGTTGCTGCTTTGCAAATCTGATCAACCGAAGCTTCATTCCTAAACGCCCAGGAAGTAGAAACTGACCTAGCAGAATGAGCTGTAATCCTTTGAGGCGGAGTTTTACCCGACTCAACATAAGCATGATGAATTAAAGATTTCAACCAAGATGCCAAAGAAATGGCAGAGGCCTTCTGACCTTTCCTAGAACCGGAAAAGATAACAAATAGACTAGAAGTCTTTCGGAAATTCTTAGAAGCTTCAACATAATATTTCAAAGCTCTAACTACATCCAAAGAATGCAATGATTTCTCCTTAGAATTCTTAGGATTAGGACATAATGAAGGAACCACAATTTCTCTACTAATGTTGTTGGAATTCACAACCTTAGGTAAAAATTCAAAAGAAGTTCGCAACACCGCCTTATCCTGATGAAAAATCAGAAAAGGAGACTCACAAGAAAGAGCAGATAATTCAGAAACTCTTCTGGCAGAAGAGATGGCCAAAAGGAACAAAACTTTCCAAGAAAGTAATTTAATGTCCAACGAATGCATAGGTTCAAACGGAGGAGCTTGAAGAGCCCCCAGAACCAAATTCAAACTCCAAGGAGGAGAAATTGACTTAATGACAGGTTTTATACGAACCAAAGCTTGTACAAAACAATGAATATCAGGAAGATTAGCAATCTTTCTGTGAAAAAGAACAGAAAGAGCAGAGATTTGCCCTTTCAAGGAACTTGCAGACAAACCTTTCTCCAAACCATCCTGAAGAAACTGTAAAAGTCTCGGAATTCTAAAAGAATGCCAGGAAAAATGATGAGAAAGACACCAAGAAATATAAGTCTTCCAGACTCTATAATATATCTCCCTAGATACAGATTTACGAGCCTGTAACATAGTATTAATCACAGAGTCAGAGAAACCTCTTTGACTAAGAATCAAGCGTTCAATCTCCAAACCTTTAAATTTAAGGATTTGAGATCCTGATGGAAAAAAGGACCTTGCGACAGAAGGTCTGGTCT